>NW_027332111.1:0-247868 GCF_048418815.1 Hemitrygon akajei | reverse complement strand
ATAGACCCATCTGATCCTAGCTTCCTAAACCTCATGTATGCTGCCTTATTCCACCTGACTAGATTTTCCAATTCACGTCACATATGGTTCCTTCACACTACCATTCTTTATCTTCCTCAGCGGGACAAATTAATCCCTAACATCCTACAAGAGATCCTTAAACATCGACCACATGTCCATAGTACATGTCCCTGCAAAAACATCATCCCAATTCACACCCGCAAGTTCTAGTCTTATAGCCTCATAATTTGCCCTCCCCCAATTAAAATTTTTCCTGTCCTCTCTGATTCTATCCTTTTCCATGATAATGCCAGGGAGCGGTAGTCACTGTCTCCCAGATGCTCACCCACTTACAGGTCTGTGACCTGACCCGGTTCGTTAACTAATACTAGATCTAATATGGCTTCCCCTCTAGTCGGCCTGTCAAAATACTGTGACAGCAATCCATCCCGGACACACTTAACAAACTGCTTCTTGCATTGAAGTACACACACTTTAGCCCTTCTACCTTACTGCCTTTATACCCTTTATTCTGCTGCTCTTTCCTCAAAGCCTCTCCATGTGTCAGATCTGGGTTTATTCCATGAACCTCTTTCACTGCTCTATCGCTCTGGGTCCCATCCCCCTTGCAAATTAGTTTAAACCCTCCCGAACCATGCTAGCAAACCTACCAGCAAGGATATTGCTCCCCCTTGAGTTCAGGTGCAACCCATCCAATCTGTACAGGTCCCACCTTTCCCCAGAAGAGATCCCAACGGTCCAAAAATCTAAAACCCTGCCCCCTGCACCAACTCCTCAGCCACACATTCAACTGCCATCTCCTCCAATTCCTACCATCACTCTCACGTAGCACTGGCAGCAATCCTGAGAACGCCACCCTTGAGGTCCTGTTCTTCAGCCTTCTGCCTTGTTCCCGAAACTCACCCTTCAGAACCTCATCCCTCTTCCTGCCTATGTCATTGGTACCAATAGGTATCACGACTTCTGGTTGCTTTCCCTCTCGTACCAGAATGTCATGTACCCGGTCAGACACCTCCCGGACCCTGGCACCCGGGAGGCAACAAATCATGGGGGTTTCTTTCTCACGTCCACAAAATCTCCTCTCTGCTCCCCTGACTATAGTGTCTCCAATGACGACAGCTCTCCTCCTCTCCGTTCCACCCTTCTGCACCACAGGGTCAGACTCAGTGACAGAGGCCCTGCCACCGTGGCTCGCACCTGGTCGGTCGTCCTCACCAACAGCATCCAGGACGGTAAACTTATTATTCAGGGGATGGCTACAGGGGTGCTCTGCACTACCTGTCCACTCAACTTCGCTTTCCCCCCTCGGACTGTCACCCAACGACCTGCTTCTGGCAGCCTAGCATGTGACTACCTCCCTGTAGCTCTCATCAGTGACTTCCTCATTCTCCCTTATGAGTCGAAGGTCATCCAGCTGCTGCTCCAGATTCCTCACACGGTCTTTCAGATCGCCCAGCCGCATACACGTCTGGCAGATGTGACTCTGCGGGAGAGGGGAGTTCCCCCAAGACTGCCACATCTCACAGGAAAGACACATCACCGTCTCAGGAGCCATTGTAAAGACCTGTCAAAGCCTCAAATCTCCACTCACTCACTGGCCGCTTTCAACAGGCCGCTCAGCTTGAGCTACCCCTCTATTTATTTGTTTGAGCTTTTCAAACTGCTTGGTCAATCAGCTGCTTTCTGCTGAGTCTGAGCTATTCAGATCTTGGTTGTCTTGATTTACACAGTCCAACTGCCAAAACTGCCAGAATCTCTCGAGTCAAAGCCTCAACTCTCCACTCCTTCACTGGCCCACTCACTCACTGGCCGCGTTCCATGGCACTACTGTTTGTTTCCTTTAATTCCATATCCGCTATGCCAATTTCCTGAGTAGACAGACGCAAAAAAACTGTTTAAGATCTTCCCCATCTCATGATGCTCCACACATAGACAACCACTGTGATCTTCTAGGGGACCAATTTTGTCCTTTACTATCCTTTTACTCTTAATATACTTGTAGAAACCCTTCGGGTTTTCCTTCACATTATCTGCCAACACAACCTCATGTCTTCTTTTTGCCTTCCTGATTTCCTTCTTTAGTATTCCCTTACATTCTTTATACTCTTCAAGTATCTCATTTGTTCCTTGTTGCCTGTACCTGCTAAACACCTACTTAACCAGATTGCCAATATCCCTTGAACAACAAGGTTCCCTATCCCTGTTAACTCTGCCTTTAATCCTGGCAGGAACATGCAAACTCCGGATGTAAGCGCAGTTCAGTAACTCCACTTACTGAATACATCATTGCCAGAAAACAACTTATCCCAATCCACTCTTCCCAGATCCTCTCTCATTTCCACAAAATTGGCCCTTCTCCAATTCAGAACCTTAACTGGTGGACCAGTCCTATCCTTATCAATAATTATCTTGAAACTAATGACATTATGGCCACTGGACCCAAAATGTTCGCTTATACATACTTCTGTCACCTGACCTGTCTGGTTCCCTAATAGGGGATCAGTTACTGCACCCTCTCTCGTTGGTACCTCAATATATTGATTTAGAAAACTTTCCTGAACACATTTGACAAACTCCACGCCATCTAACCCTTTCACAGAGTGGGAGTCCAGGTCAATATGTGGGAAGTTAAAACCCCCTACGATTACAACTTTCTGTTTCTTACATTGGTGTGCTAACTCTCTACAGATTTGCTCCTCTGATTCTCTCTGCCTATTGGGCCGTATATAATAATACCCTATTCGTGTGGTCACTCCTTTCCCGTTCCTCAGCTCCACCCATATGGCCTCTGTAGACAAGTCCTCCGGGCTGTCCCGTCTACGCACAGCTGTGAGATTCCCCTGAATAGTAATGCCACTCCTCCCCCTTTCATCCCTCCCCCTTTATCACGTCTGAAACAACGTAACCTCGGAACATGAAGCTGCCAGTCCTGACCCTCCTGCAAACCAAGTCTTACTAATAGCAATAATGTCGAAATCATCATGTGCCAATCAACGCCCTAAACTCATCTGCCTTACATACAATACTCCTTGCATTGAAATAAATGCACCTGAGAACAATTCTATCACGTACAAACCATTGATATCTGTCTATACAGGCAGTCCTCGCATGACCCTTATCCTCCTCCACCTCACTATCTGCTCTAACACTCTGCCCTTTTTCCCTGCAACCTTGTTTAAAACCCCCGGAGCAGAACGTGCTAACCTACCGGCAAGGATGTTAGTCCCCCTCCAGTTCAGGTGCAAACTGTCCAATTCGAACTGGTCCCACCTCCCCTGGAAGAAAGCCCAATTGTCCAGAAACATGAACCCCTCCCTCATGCACCATCCCCTCATCCACGTATTTAGCTGCATTATTTCTAGCCTCACTAGCACGAGGCACGGGCAGCAATCCTCCTGTGGGATCCCACTTTCCCATCCCCCATTCATCCTCTGGGCTCTCTGTCCCCACTCCCCATTGCTGCTGTTGGATCTCTCCTCAGCATCCCCCTTCCTCCTGTGGGATCTCTCATCCCCATCCCCCTTCCTCCTGTGGGATCCCTATTCCCCATCCCCCTTCCTTCTGTGGGATCTCTCTTCCCCATCCCCCTTCCTCCTGTGGGGCCTCTGTTCCCATCACCCCACTTCCTGTGGGATCTGTCTTTTACATACACATTCATCCTGAGGTACCTCTCTTCCGCATCGCGCTGTTGGGCCTGTGTTCCCAATCCCCCTTCCTCTAGTGGGATATCTCTTCCCGATCCCCCTTCCTTCTGAGGGACCTCTCTTCCCTACCCCCTTCCTCCTGTGGGATCTCTCTCCTCCATCCCCCTTCCTCCTGTGGGATCTCTCTGAGCCATCACCCTTCCTCCTGTGGGATCTCTCTGCCCCAACCCCCTTCTTCTTGTGGGATCTATCTTCCCCATCCTCTTCCTACTGTGGGATCTCTCTCCCCCATCCCACTTCCTCCCGTGCGAACTCACTCCCCCATCCCCCTTCCTCCTGTGGGATCACTCTTCTCTATCCCCCTTCCTCTTGTGGGATCTCGCTCCCCCGTCCCCCTTCCTCCTGTGGGATCACCCTCCCCCGTCCCCCTTCCTCCTGTGGGATTTCCCATCCCCCGTCCCACTTCCCCCTGTGGCATCTCCCATCTCCCGTCCCCCTTCCTCTTGAGGGATCTCCCATCCCCCGTCCCCCTTCCTCCTGTGGGATCTCTCTCCCCCGTCCACTTTCATCCTGTGGGATCTCTCTCCCCCATCACCCTTCCTCCTGTGGGCTCACCCTTCCCCAACCCCCTTCCACCTGTAGGATCTCCCTTCACTATCCCCTTCCTCCTGTGGGATCTCCCTCACCCATCCGCCCTCCTGTGGTATCTTTTCCCCCGTCCCCCTTCCTCCTGTGGGACCTCTCTTCCCCATTTCCGTTCCGCCTGTGGGATCTCTCTTCCTCATCCCCTTCCTCCTGTGCGATCTCTCTTCCCTATCCCCGTTCCTCTTGTGGGATCTCGTTCCCCCATCCCTTTCCTCCTGTGGGATCTCCCTTCCCCATCACCCTTCCTCCTGTGGTCTCACCCTTCCCCATCCTCCTTCCTCCTGTGGGATCTCCCTTCCCCATTCCCGTTCCTCCTGTGGGATCTCTCTTCCCCATCCCCCTTCCTCCTGTGCGATTCTCTTCCCTATTCCCGTTCCTCTTGTGGGATCTCGTTCCCCCATCCCCTTCCTCCTGTGGGATCTCTCTTCCCCACCCGCTTGTGGGATCTCTATCCCCTATCCCCCTTCCTCCTGTGGGAACTCTCTCCCCCATCCCCCTTCCTCCTGTGGGCTCACCCTTCCCCAACCCCCTTCCTCCCGTGGGATCTCTCTCCCCCATCCCCCCTCCTGTGGTATCTTCCCCCCATCCCCCCTCCTGTGATATCTTCCCCCACCATCCCCGTTCCTCCTGTGGGTTCTCACTTCCCCATTCCCGTTCCTCCTGTGCGATCTCTCCTCCCTATCCCCGTTCCTCTTGTGGGATCTCGTTCCCCCATCCCTTTCGTCCTGTGGGATCTCTCTTCCCCATCCCCCTTCCTCCTGTGGGACCTCTATTCTCCATCCCTTCCTTCTGTGGGATCTCTATCCCCCATCCCCCTTCCTCCTGTGGGATCTCTCTTCCCCTATCCCCCTTCCTCCTGTGGGCTCACCCTTCCCCAACCCCCTTCCTCCTGTGGGATGTCCCTTCCCTATCCCCTTCCTCCTGTGGGATCTCTCTTCCCCATTCCCGTTCCTCCTGTGGGATCTCTCTCTCCCATCCCCCTTCCGCCTGTGGGACCTCTCTTCCCCATTCCCCTTCTCCTGTGCGATCTCTCTTCTCTATCCCCGTTCCTCTTGTGGGATCTCGTTCCCCCATCCCTTTCCTCCTGTGGGATCTGTCTTCCCCATCCCTCTTCCTCCTGTGGGCTCACCCTTCCCCATCCCCCTTCCACCTGTGGGATCTCCCTTCTACATCCCCTTCCTCCTGTGGGATCTCTCTTCCCCATTCTCGTTGCTCCTGTGGGATCTCTCTCCCCCATCCCCCTTCCTGCTGTGGGATCTCTCTTCCCTATCCCCGTTCCTCCTGTGCGATCTCTCCTCCCTATCCCCGTTCCTCTTGTGGGATCTCGTTCCCCCATCCCTTTCGTCCTGTGGGATCTCTCTTCCCCATCCCCCTTCCTCCTGTGGGACCTCTATTCTCCATCCCTTCCTTCTGTGGGATCTCTATCCCCCATCCCCCTTCCTCCTGTGGGATCTCTCTTCCCCTGTCCCCCTTCCTCCTGTGGGCTCACCCTTCCCCAACCCCCTTCCTCCTGTGGGATCTCCCTTCCCTATCCCCTTCCTCCTGTGGGATCTCTCTTCCCCATTCCCGTTCCTCCTGTGGGATCTCTCTCTCCCATCCCCCTTCCGCCTGTGGGACCTCTCTTCCCCATCCCCCTTCTCCTGTGCGATCTCTCTTCTCTATCCCCGTTCCTCTTGTGGGATCTCGTTCCCCCATCCCTTTCCTCCTGTGGGATCTGTCTTCCCCATCCCTCTTCCTCTTGTGGGCTCACCCTTCCCCATCCCCCTTCCTCCTGTGGGACCTCTCTTCCCCATTCCCGTTCCTCCTGTGGGATCTCTCTCCCCCATCCCCCTTCCTCCTGTGGGATCTCTCTTCCCCATCCCCTTTCCTCCTGTGCGATCTCTCTTCCCTATCCCCGTTCCTCTTGTGGGATCTCGTTCCACCATCCCTTTCCTCCTGTGGGATCTGCCTTCCCCATCACCCTTCCTCCTGTGGGATCTGCCTTCCCCATCACCCTTCCTCCTGTGGTCTCACCCTTCCCCATCCCCCTTCCTCCTGTGGGATCTCCCTTCCCCATCCGCTTCCTCCTGTGGGATCTCTCTCCCCCATCGCCCCTACTGTGGTATCTTCCCCCACCATCCCACTTCCTCCTGTGGGATCTCTCTTCCCCATCCCCCTTCCTCCTGTGCGATCGCTCTTCCCTATCCCCGTTCCTCTTGTGGGATCTCGTTCCCCCATCCCCTTCCTCCTGAGGGATCTCTCTTCCCCACCCGCTTGTGGGATCTCTATCCCCTATCCCCCTTCCTCCTGTGGGAACTCTCTCCCCCATCCCCCTTCCTCCTGTGGGCTCACCCTTCCCCAACCCCCTTCCTCCCGTGGGATCTCTCTCCCCCATCCCCCCTCCTGTGGTATCTTCCCCCCACCCCCCCTACTGTGATATCTTCCCCCACCATCCCCCTTCCTCCTGTGGGATCTCTCTTCCCCATTCCCGTTCCTCCTGTGGGATCTCTCTTCCCCATCCCCCTTCCTCCTGTGCGATCTCTCTTCCCTATCCCCGTTCCTCTTGTGGGATCTCGTTCCCCCATCCCTTTCGTCCTGTGGGATCTCTCTTCCCCATCCCCCTTCCTCCTTTAGGACCTCTATTCTCCATCCCTTTCTTCTGTGGGATCTCCCTTCCCTATCCCCTTCCTCCTGTGGGATCTCTCTTCCCCATTCCAGTTCCTCCTGTGGGATCTCTCTTCCCCATCCCCCTGCCTCCTGTGCGATCTCTCCTCCCTAACCTCGTTCCTCTTGTGGGATCTCGTTCCCCCATCCCTTTCGTCCTGTGGGCTCACCCTTCCCCAACCCCCTTCCACCTGTGGGATCTCCCTTCCCTATCCCCTTCCTACTGTGGGATCTCACTCCCCCATCCCACTTCCTCCTGTGGGGTCACTCTTCTCTATCCCCCTTCCTTCTGTGGGATCTCTCTCCCCCGTCCCACTTCCTCCTGTGGGATCTCGCTCCCTCGTCCGCCTTCCTCCTGTGGGATCACCCTCCCCCGTCCCCCTTCCTCCTGTGGGACCTCTATTCTCCATCCCTTCCTTCTATGGGATCTCTCTTGCCATCCCCCTTCCTCCTGTGGGATCTCTCTTCCCTATCCCCCTTCCTCCTGTGGGATCTCTCTTCCCCATCCCCCTTCCTCCTGTGGGTTCTCTCATCCCCACCCCCTTTCTCCTGTGGGATCACTATTCCCCATCCCCCTTCCTTCTGTGGGATCTCTCTTCCCCATCCCCCTTCCTCCTGTGGGATCTCTCATCCCCATCCCCCTTCCTCCTGTGGGATCGCTATTCCCCATCCCCCTTCCTTCTGTGGGATCTCTCTTCCCCATCCCGCTTCCTCCTGTGGGGATTCTGCTCCCATCACCCCACTTCCTGTGGGATCTGTCTTTTCAATACACATTCATCCTGAGGTACCTCTCTTCCGCAGCGCGCTGTTGGGCCTGTGTTCCCAATCCCCCTTCCTCTAGTGGGATATCTCTTCCTGATCCCCCTTCCACCTGTGTGATCTCTCTCCCCCATCCCCTTGTGGAATCTCTATCCCCCATCCCCCTTCCTCCTGTGGGATCTCTCTCCCCCATCCCCCTTCCTCCTGTGGGCTCAACCTTCCCCAACCCCCTTCCTCCTGTGGGATCTCTCTCCCCCATCCCCTCTCCTGTGGTATATTCCCCCCCCCATCCCCCCTCCTGTGGTATCTTCCCCCACCATCCCCCTTCCTCCTGTGGGATCTCTCTTCCCCATTCCCGTTCCTCCTGTGGGATCTCTCTTCCCCATCCCCCTTACTCCTGTGCAATCTCTCTTCCCTATCCCCGTTCCTCTTGTGGGATCTCTATCCCCCAAACCCTTCCTCCTGTGGGATCTCTCTCCCCCATTCCCCCTCCTGTGGTATCTACCCCCCCATCCCCCCTCCTGTGGTATCTTCCCCCACCATCCCCCTTCCTCCTGTGGGATCTCTCTTCCCCATTCCCGTTCCTCCTGTGGGATCTCTCTTCCCCATCCCCCTTCCTCCTGTGCGATCTCTCTTCCCTATCCCAGTTCCTCTTGTGGGATCTCGTTCCCCCATCCCTTTCCTCCTGTGGGATCTCTCTTCCCCATCCCCCTTCCTCCTGTGGGATCTCTCATCCCCATCCCCCTTCCTCCTGTGGGATCGCTATTCCCCATCCCCCTTCCTTCTGTGGGATCTCTCTTCCCAATCCCCCTTCCTCCTGTGTGATCTCTCTCCCCCATCCCCTTGTGGGATCTCTATCCCCCAACCCCTTCCTCCTGTGGGATCTCTCTCCCCCATTCCCACTCCTGTGGTATCTACCCCCCCATCCCCCCTCCTGTGGTATCTTCCCCCACCATCCCCCTTCCTCCTGTGGGATCTCTCTTCCCCATCCTCCTTCCTCCTGTGCGATCTCTCTTCCCTATCCCAGTTCCTCTTGTGGGATCTCGTTCCCCCATCCCCTTCCTCCTGTGGGATCGCTATTCCCCATCCCCCTTCCTTCTGTGGGATCTCTCTTCCCCATCCCCCTTCCTCCTGTGGGGATTCTGCTCCCATCACCCCACTTCCTGTGGGATCTGTCATTTCCATACACATTCATCCTGAGGTACCTCTCTTCCGCATCGCGCTGTTGGGCCTGTGTTCCCAATCCCCCTTCCTCTAGTTTGATATCTCTTCCCGATCCCCCTTCCTCTTGTGTGATCTCTCTCCCCCATCCCCTTGTGGGATCTCTATCCCCCATCCCCCTTCCTCCTGTGGGATCTCTCTCCCCCATCCCCCTTCCTCCTGTGGGCTCACCCTTCCCATCCCCCTTCCTTCTGTGGGATCTCTCTTCCCCATCCCCCTTCCTCCTGTGGGATCTCTCATCCCCATCCCCCTTCCTCCTGTGGGATCGCTATTCCCCATCCCCCTTCCTTCTGTGGGATCTCTCTTCCCCATCCCCCTTCCTCCTGTGGGGATTCTGCTCCCATCACCCCACTTCCTGTGGGATCTGTCTTTTCAATACACATTCATCCTGAGGTACCTCTCTTCCGCAGCGCGCTGTTGGGCCTGTGTTCCCAATCCCCCTTCCTCTAGTGGGATATCTCTTCCTGATCCCCCTTCCACCTGTGTGATCTCTCTCCCCCATCCCCTTGTGGAATCTCTATCCCCCATCCCCCTTCCTCCTGTGGGATCTCTCTCCCCCATCCCCCTTCCTCCTGTGGGCTCAACCTTCCCCAACCCCCTTCCTCCTGTGGGATCTCTCTCCCCCATCCCCTCTCCTGTGGTATATTCCCCCCCCATCCCCCCTCCTGTGGTATCTTCCCCCACCATCCCCCTTCCTCCTGTGGGATCTCTCTTCCCCATTCCCGTTCCTCCTGTGGGATCTCTCTTCCCCATCCCCCTTACTCCTGTGCAATCTCTCTTCCCTATCCCCGTTCCTCTTGTGGGATCTCTATCCCCCAAACCCTTCCTCCTGTGGGATCTCTCTCCCCCATTCCCCCTCCTGTGGTATCTACCCCCCCATCCCCCCTCCTGTGGTATCTTCCCCCACCATCCCCCTTCCTCCTGTGGGATCTCTCTTCCCCATTCCCGTTCCTCCTGTGGGATCTCTCTTCCCCATCCCCCTTCCTCCTGTGCGATCTCTCTTCCCTATCCCAGTTCCTCTTGTGGGATCTCGTTCCCCCATCCCTTTCCTCATGTGGGATCTCTCTTCCCCATCCCCCTTCCTCCTGTGGGATCTCTCATCCCCATCCCCCTTCCTCCTGTGGGATCGCTATTCCCCATCCCCCTTCCTTCTGTGGGATCTCTCTTCCCAATCCCCCTTCCTCCTGTGTGATCTCTCTCCCCCATCCCCTTGTGGGATCTCTATCCCCCAACCCCTTCCTCCTGTGGGATCTCTCTCCCCCATTCCCACTCCTGTGGTATCTACCCCCCCATCCCCCCTCCTGTGGTATCTTCCCCCACCATCCCCCTTCCTCCTGTGGGATCTCTCTTCCCCATTCCCGTTCCTCCTGTGGGATCTCTCTTCCCCATCCTCCTTCCTCCTGTGCGATCTCTCTTCCCTATCCCAGTTCCTCTTGTGGGATCTCGTTCCCCCATCCCCTTCCTCCTGTGGGATCGCTATTCCCCATCCCCCTTCCTTCTGTGGGATCTCTCTTCCCCATCCCCCTTCCTCCTGTGGGGATTCTGCTCCCATCACCCCACTTCCTGTGGGATCTGTCTTTTCCATACACATTCATCCTGAGGTACCTCTCTTCCGCATCGCGCTGTTGGGCCTGTGTTCCCAATCCCCCTTCCTCTAGTTTGATATCTCTTCCCGATCCCCCTTCCTCTTGTGTGATCTCTCTCCCCCATCCCCTTGTGGGATCTCTATCCCCCATCCCCCTTCCTCCTGTGGGATCTCTCTCCCCCATCCCCCTTCCTCCTGTGGGCTCACCCTTCCCCAACCGCCTTCCTCCTGTGGGATCTCTCTCCCCCATCACCCCTCCTGTGGTATCTTCCCATCCCCCCTCCTGTGGTATCTTCCCCCACCATCCCCCTTCCTCCTGTGGGATCTCTCTTCCGCATTCCCGTTCCTCCTGTGGGATCTCTCTTCCTCATCCCCCTTCCTCCTGTGCGATCTCTCTTCCCTATCCCCGTTCCTCTTGTGGGATCTCGTTCCCCCATCGCTTTCCTCCTGTGGGATCTCGTTCCCCCATCCCTTTCCTCCTGTTGGATCTCACTTACCCATCCCCTTTCCTCCTGTGGGACATCTATTCTCCATCCCTTCCTTCTGTGGGATATCTCTTGCCATCCCCCTTCGTCCTGTGGGATCTCTCTTCCCTATTCCCCTTCCTCCTGTGGGATCTCTCTTCCCTATCCCCGTTCCTCTTGTGGGATCTCGTTCCCCCATCCCTTTCCTCCTGTGGGATCTCTCTCCCCCATCCCCCTGTGGGATCTCTATCCCCCATCCCCCTTCCTCCTGTGGGATCTCTCTTCCCCCATCCCCCTTCCTCCTGTGGGACCTCTCTTCCCCATTCCCGTTCCTCCTGTGGGATCTCTCTTCCCCATCTCCCTTCCACCTGTACGATCTCTCTTCCCTATCCCCGTTCCTCTTGTGGGATCTCGTTCCCCCATCCCTTTCCTCCTGTGGGATCTCCTTTCCCCATCCCCCTTCCTCCTGTGGTCTCACCCTTCCCCATCCCCCTTCCTCCTGTGGGATCTCCCTTCCCCATCCCCTTCCTCCTGTGGGATCTCTCTCCCCCATCCTCCCTCCTGTGGTATCTGCCCCCCCTCATCCCCCCTCCTGTGGTATCTTCCCCCACCATCCCCCCTCCTGTGATATATTCCCCCACCATCCCCCTTCCTCCTGTGGGATCTCTCTTCCCCATTCCCGTTCCTCCTGTGGGATCTCTCTTCCCCATCCCCCTTCCTCCTGTGCGATCTCTCCTCCCTATCCCCGTTCCTCTTGTGGGATCTCGTTCCCCCATCCCTTTCGTCCTGTGGGATCTCTCTTCCCGATCCCCCTTCTTCCTGTGGGACCTCTATTCTCCATCCCTTCCTTCTGTGGGATCTCTATCCCACATCCCCCTTCCTCCTGTGGGAACTCTCTTCCCCCATCCCCCTTCCTCCTGTGGGCTCACCCTTCCACAACCCCCTTCCTCCTGAGGGATCTCTCTTCCCCATTCCCGTTCCTCCTGTGGGATCTCTCTCCCCCATCCCCCTTCCTCCTGTGGGATCTCTCTTCCCCATCCCCCTTCCTCCTGTGCGATCTCTCTTCTCTATCCCCGTTCCTCTTGTGGGATCTCGTTCCCCCATCCCTTTCCTCCTGTGGGATCTCTCTCCCCCTTCCCCCTTCCTCCTGTGGGCTCACCCTTCCCCAACCCCCTTCCTCCCGTGGTATCTCTCTCCCCCATCCCCCCTCCTGTGGTATCTTCCCCCCCATCCCCCCTCCTGTGATATCTTCCCCCACCATCCCCCTTCCTCCTGTGGGATATCTCTTCCCCATTCCCGTTCCTCCTGTGTGATCTCTCTTCCCCATCCCCCTTCCTCCTGTGCGATCTCTTTTCCCTATCCTCGTTCCTCTTGTGGGATCTCGTTCCCCCATCCCTTTCGTCCTGTGGGATCTCTCTTTCCCATCCCCCTTCCTCCTGTGGGACCTCTATTCTCCATCCCTTCCTTCTGTGGTATCTCTATCCCCCATCCCCCTTCCTCCTGTGGGATCTCTCTTCCCCCATCCCACTTCCTCCTGTGGGCTCACCCTTCCCCAACCCCCTTCCTCCTGTGGGATCTCCCTTCCCTATCCCCTTCCTCCTGTGGGATCTCTCTTCCCCATCCCCCTTCCTCCTGTGCGATCTCTCTTCTCTATCCCCGTTCCTCTTGTGGGATCTCGTTCCCCCATCCCTTTCCTCCTCTGGGATCTGTCTTCCCCATCCCCCTTCCTCCTGTGGGACCTCTATTCTCCATCCCTTCCTTCTGTGGTATCTCTATCCCCCATCCCCCTTCCTCCTGTGGGATCTCTATCCCCCATCCCCCTTCCTCCTGTGGGATCTCCCTTCCCTATCCCCTTCCTCCTGTGGGATCTCTCTTCCCCATCCCCCTTCCTCCCGTGCGATCTCTCTTCTCTATCCCCGTTCCTCTTGTGGGATCTCGTTCCCCCCATCCCTTTCCTCCTGTGGGATGTGTCTTCCCCATCCCCCTTCCTCCTGTGGGATCTCTCTCCCCCATTCACCTTCCTCCTGTGGGATCTCTCTTCCCCAGCCCCCTTCTTCCTGTGGGGTCTCTCTCCCCCATCCCCCTTCCTCCTGTTGGATCTCTCTCCTCCATCCCCCTTCCTCTTGTGGGATCGCAATCCCCCAGCCCCCTTCCTCCTGTGGGATCTCTCTTCCACATCCGCTTCCTTCTGTCTCTTTCCATCCTTTACCTTAGATGATGTCTCTTCCTCCATCTCCCATCGATATTTCCCGATCTCAAATCTTCCTCACTGTTTGACTTTCTCCCCTTCACCCCTGCCCTTTCCGACTGTCTCACGTCAGGAACACTTTTCTCACCATCAGGGAATGAGAGAGAGAATATGTAGAGTTTACAGGGTCACACCGACAGACGAAATTACTGACCTTCGGTGAATTGATTGGAGCTGGGCAGTGAGGGACATTGACAGTGATGGGAACGACGATCAGTGAATTAATAAAGGGTTTAGTGTTTCCTGAAATATCCGAGTGAGAGAAATGCCCTCAGACCCACGGTTTTAATCATTATGTTCATCAATTTGTCTGTTTGCGTTTAGACTGAACGATAATAAACTGGGGGATTCAGGAGTGAAACTGGTGTCTGCGGCTCTGGGGAACCCGGAGTGTAAAATACAGAGACTGGGGTAAGTACCAGACTGTGGGAGATTGTGCTTACAGTCACTGGGTGTCTGACACTGAACATTAATGTGATCAGTAATTGTGTTACTGATAAACATTGGGGATCTGTACCATTTCCTGTCTCTCTGTGTCATTCACCCAAACTCTCTCTCATCTCCAGGCTGGGGTATGTCGGTCTCACAGATTCTGGTGCCGAGGATCTCACCTCCGCTGTCAGTACAAACCCATCACTGACGGAGCTGAACCTGAGTGGTAATAAACTGGGAGATTCAGGAGTGAAACTGGTGTCTGCGGCTCTGAGGAACCCGGAGTGTAAAATACAGAAACTGCGGTAAGTACCAGACTGTGGGAGATTGTGTTTACAGTCACTGGGTGTCTGACACTGAACATTAATGTGATCAGTAATTGTGTTACTGATGAACACTGGGGATTTGTACCGTCTCCTGTCTGTCTGTGTCCTTCACCCTCACTCTCTCTCATCTCCAGGCTGGACAAAGTCGGTCTCACAGATTCTGGTGCCAAGGATCTCGTCTCCGCTCTCAATACAAACCCATCACTGACGGAGCTGAGCCTGGGATCAAACTCTCTGACAGACCGATCTGTCCCTGCTCTCCGCCACCTCATACTGACCCATCCGAGTCTGGGGCGGATTGGGTGAGTGTTTGTGTTGATGTTCAATGTGATAAAATATCAGCGGATCCGCGGGTTTTCTGGTGATATTTGTCTGTGAGTGTTGTTGAAACATTAACCCCGGTCCCCTGTTACTGACACTGTTGTGTAATCTGTTTATTTCATCTTTATTCTCCCATCTGTTTCAGGCTGGGGGGGAATCGGTTCAGTCGGACCGGGGGGAAGAAACTGAGATCTCTGCAGGGAGCCAGACGCCGACTGAGAGTGTGGATCTGAACATCTGAATGTGTGAAAATCCCCGCCCGCGGGATGGGGACATTTGGCCATGTCCCCGCCCTCCCCTTTAACTCCCGACCTTACCTTTAATGGCCGCGCGCCGGGGCTGATTCCCAATTGTTTTAACGGAACCGGCTCGGGCCTCGAGCTGTGCGTAGCTCGCAGCGGTCCCGCAGAGACGTGTTTCCGCCTGTTGTCCGGCTGGTTAACTTCCGCCGGATGCGCGTTTTCGAGAGTCCCACGTGATACCACGGGGAATTACCCAGACAGGAAGAGCCCCCGGTCCGGGGATTAGTCTGGGTCACCGGTGTCCCGGGGTTGGATTATCCCGGGAGAGAATCCTTTTGCTCCCTTTGCTGAGGGCGGTGCATTCGGCAGCCTGGCCGATATAATGATGTTAAATTGACAAATCCCTCGGCAGTTACCCTGGATCTGCAGCGATCCCGGACGCGGCCCTGAAGTGTGATTTTATAATCATCGGTTCCCCGATGCAGAGTGGCGGTGAGAAACGGGACTGATTATTCAAACGGTCACTCCTTGTCGCCGGTCAGTTAATTGTGTGTGACTGTGAGCAGATCATTTATTCCCGCGCGTTAGCAGCTCACACATTGTTTTATTTATACTTCTCATAAAAAAAATCAATAAACCACTGTATCTTCCTGTCTTGTGTCGGACTCGAGTTTTATTTGAGGTTTCTGCTGCCCCCCGCACCCTGTGCACTGCAACAGTGGGTAGGAGCTCCTCACACTGACACAGTAGCGTCTCAGCTCCAGGCTGAGGGAGGTCGGACAAGCAGAGTCTAGGAGCCCAAGAACTCATCTCCACCAAAGCCCATTCCTGGCTAATTGACCCGCGCCTGTCCCCCGCAGTTAAAATCGACGTGAATCGAGTACGAGAGTGATGGGGGGGGGGGTGGAAAACCGGCGTCAGACACAGAATGATTCTCCCTCCACACCGTCCCATCACACACTCCCGGGGTCAGTCACAGAGTGAATCTCCCTCCACACCGTCCCATCACACACTCCCGGGGTCAGACACAGAGTGAATCTCCCTCCGCACCGTCCCATCACACACTCCCGGGGTCAGACACAGGGTGAATCTCCCTCCACACCGTGTCATCACACTATCCCGGGGTCAGACACAGAGTGAATCTCTCTCCACATCGTCCCATCACACATTCTCGGGTTCAGACACAGAGTGAATCTCCCTCCACACCGTCCCATCACTCACTCCCGGGGTCAGACACAGAGTGAATCTCCCTCCACACTGTCCTATCACACGCTCCCGGGGTCAGACAGAGTGAATCTCCCTCCACACCGTCCCATCACACACTCCCGGGGTCAGACACAGAGCGAATCTCCATCCACACCGTCCCATCACACACTCTCGGGGTCAGACACAGAGCGAATCTCCCTCCACACCGTCCCATCACACACTCCCGGGGTCAGACACAGAGCGAAACTCCATCCACACCGTCCCATCACGCACTCCCGGGGTCAGACACAGAGTGAATCTCCCTCCACACCGTTCCATCACACACTCCCGGGGTCAGACACAGAGCGAATCTCCGTCCACACCGTCCCATCACACACTCCCGGGGTCAGATACAGAGCGAATCTCCGTCCACACCGTCCCATCACACACTCCCGGGATCAGACACAGAGTGAATCTCCCTCCACACCGTCCCATCACAGACTCCCGGGGTCAGACACAGAGCGAATCTCCATCGACACCGTCCCATCACACACTCCCGGGGTCAGACACAGAGTGGAGCTGTTCTGATTGCGCTGGGAGAAATCGACGAAAAACTGCTGCATGTAGGTCGTGAGGTACTTGGAAATTGGTTTGAAACGTCTCTTGAACATCTAAGTGAGCGGCTGGTTTAGTGTGGAAGCTTCGTTTGGAGTTTTTCTTGCAGTTTGGACGGGGTTCGTTGACGGCTGCGAACTGCGTAGCTCCGGGCTGTGGCCGCCGGCAACTCGCCGGGAAGCCGGGTCGCTCCAAAAACCGGAGACAAACGCCGTTGTTCCCTCACTGACATCGGGACAACATCCTTCCATCTCGATCGTCGGGATTCTCGTTCGGTGTCGGAGCCGAAACATCGTTTGAGACGTCTCGACCTCTCACGGCCTGGAAGTTCTGCAGGACTAACGGAGCCTTTCCTGGCGTTGGAATTTCTGGCACTGAGCCAGCAAGGTACTGTCGAGTACAAACTTTTCCAGCCAGTTGCTCAACTCGCTCCAGGACTGTATAAGCCGCACCACCACCGTATCATTCTCGATTCGGACACAGAAGCAACATGCCTGATCAGTCTACAGGGAGTCGCAGGCCTTCGGGGTGTTATGCAAAGGCGGCTGCCTCTCCAGCCTCGGACAACGCCCTGTTTCGGTCGGTGAAAGTGGAACGCAGGGTGCAATGTATTTTGCGAACTGGAACTACCCTGGAAAAGTGCGCGGAGGCTATGGAGGACTTGTTGGGGAGAGATGGTGTTTTGGCAATCGAGAAAGCGGTCGGGAAGGCAGTGTTTTATCTGAGGAATGATGAGTTGGTGCATCGGGCCCTCAGTACTAGGATCACGGTGGAGAACATATTTTTTACAGATGGAACTAGTGACAGCTCCCACACAACGCATCGTCCTCGGTCACGAAAACTTTTCATCCCCAACGAGGACCTGCTTCCTGCACTAACACGCTTGGGGCAAGTACGGTCAGAAATAACTGCCATCAGGCACAAATTCAGGAGACGCACCCTCCGTACCGTAATCTCTTTCCGGAGACAGGTATTCATGCAGCTGGAAAAGGAGGACGAAGTTCAGGGCCGGTTTACTGTCCGGCACGAGGGGGTAGGTTATCAGGTGTATTGGAGCTCTGAGCGCCCACGGTGCCATGCGTGCGGGGAGGTGGGGCACTTTCGGAGGGACTGTCCGAACACCCGAAAATCCAGGGAGTCCACTTCCGGAGCTAGTGCCCCAGCTACCTCTGCCCCTGATCCCATTCCTGCTCCTACACCTGTGACGGCCCCTGCTCCTGCCCCTGACCCTGTCTCTACCCCTGTCCCTATTCCTACGTCTGTTCCAGTCTCTGCTCCTACCCCTGTGGTTCAGGCGGGTGTTCCTGAGGCTACGTGCAGGGAAGGTCAGGCGAGGGACGGGGTGGGGCCTGTGCGGGGAAGGAAAGTGAGGAAGAAATCCAAACACATGAAGAAGTCGGCCCCCGAGCCCGCAGAGCTCACGCCCATTTGCCCTGATGTGGAGCGGGAGGCTCGGGAAAGTGCACAGTCGGACGGGGTGATGGAAGCGGAGAGTAACGCTCCATCGGTGAATCCCGCACCTGTGTGCTCCTCCGGCTTGAAGAGGAGAAGGGAATGGTCCCCCAAGAGGGCAGAGAGTGTAGATGAGGGGGAATCCCAGAAAGGGGTGGGAATCCGGGTGGAAGATGTGTCTAACCCTGAATCCCCAGATGTAGCCACCAGTCCTGTGGTAGGTGGTGTGGTTGTGCAGGAAGCTAGTGCTGGGCCTGTTTGCACAACCAAAACAGACCTGGAGCCCTCCACCCAGGACTTAGCAGTAAGCGCCTCCCTGGAGGCAAATGTATTAAATAGGGCAAGCGGAGAGGAGACCAAGCTCTCTCACTGTCAGCATCAGGCTGCCGGTGAATCCCTTGGATCAGAGGTGCTGGGGTCCCCTTCATACTTGTCTCCTGGGGAGGGTGATATAACCTGCATGCCGACCCCATCAACTAATGGCCTGCAGGGAGTATCTGGGGGTTTTCCCTCCATCGTCGCAACTGTGGATAAGACTGATGCGACGGTGGAGCGGGAAGGTATGAGGGAGGTACCCGCTGCGCAGTGTGGGTTACAAGTGCAGCCACCTAATACACCACATGAGGAGGAAGATGGGGAATCTGTCTGCAGTGAGGGGTTGGAGGGAGACTCTATTAATAGCGAGACAATGGACATCCTCACACCTCCTGAGAAACCCCCATTGATACCTGTGGAGGAGATCAGAGAGTTTATTCATTCCTCTGAAGGTGCAAGGCATCGGCCTATACTAGCCTCGCTTCGCTGGCCTGGCATACCGAGGCTGGTGAAGTCCCTGCGAGTCATCCTCGGAGGGAAGGGGAAGGGGAACAGGAATGCTGTGTCAGGAACGACAGACGGCAGCTGAAATCCTTCCTGGATAACCTGGAGAGGGACATCAGAGTGAAAAGCAGTCTTGCTCGTTCGGGAGATGGTGGGTCACAGGGTAGCGATGGTAGCAGTCGGGCCGGGAAAGCAAAGAATATTCTTGGTTTTCTTCGGGATAGTGCGGCTGAGGGCGCCACCGCTCTCAGCGGGAAGGGTACTGGTGCTGAGGCCTAGTGTGCTCCCGACATGAAACTTACCATAGCTAGTCTTACAGAGGCTCTCTCCGCAGATATAACTATCTCTCAGTCCTCAGGAATGCGTTTACTGCAGGAAACCCATACCAACCCGGGGGACGAGTCCGCTTGGCTCCTGGAGTGGCAGGGCGGGGTCTACATGAGTCACCTTAGCTCCAACTCTAGCGGGGTGGCGATCCTGTTGGCCCCAACCTTTCGGCCAGAAATCGTGGGAGTCCAAGATGTTGTGCCCGGCTGTCTGCTCCACCTGGCTGTGCGCCTCGATGGTGTACCGCTGCATTTTATCAACGTGTATGCTCCGAGGCACGGGGTGATGCAGACGCGCCTATTCTGTCAGCTGTCCACCTTGCTGAGTCCCATCGATCCTGGGGACTGCGTCATCCTCGGGGGAGACTTCAACTGTACCCTCGAGGTGGAGGACCGCTTGGGCCTCCAACGCGACCCAGCATCGGCGAAAAAGTTAAAGGAGCTTGTCGGCTCCTTTGGCTTGGTGGACAGCTGGCGGAATGTTCACCCTGACTCTAGCACCTTCTCGAGAATATCTAGAGAAGGGAGTTCCCGGATAGACCGGCTGTATATCTCTCGGGCTTGTATCTCCCGCGTGTCGGTGTCCTCCATGCGGCCAGTGTCGTGCTCGGATCATCACCTTGTGTGGATGGAATTTACTCCTCTGCACCGTCGGGTGGGATCCGGGTATTGGCACTTTAACAACAGGCTGCTGGAGGACAGCCAATTCCGGGATTCATTCCGAGCGGTCTGGGCCACCTGGAGAGAGATACGGAGAAAGTTCTGCTCCCTACGGCTGTGGTGAGATGTGGGCAAGGCCCACTTCCGGTTTTTATGTCGGGAGTACACTGGGGGATCGACAAAGAGGCGGGGCTCTGAGATTGAGCGGCTTGTGAGAGCGTTGCTTGACCTAGAGTCCCGTCTTGGTCCGACCGCAGGAGATCAACAATCGTGGCAGAAATACCAGGAGAAGAAGGACGCACTCAGGCATCTGCAGCTTCAGCAGTCCCAAGGTGCATATGTGAAGTCGCGGATCCAAATGCTGCAAGATTCGGACCGCGGCTCACCCTTCTTCTACTCGTTGGAGAAGTGGCGGGGAGTTCAAAAGCATCTGGTGGAGCTACTGGACTACAAGATCTTCGCCCGGGCAAAGGCCATCCGTCTTGGTTCAGTACTGAGACAGTTTGTGGCCCGAGTTCGGCTCCTTTACTCTGCCGCGGAGTGCCTTGTTAAGATCAATGGATCACTGGCAGCGCCCATTCCCTTCAGGAGGGGAGTACGTCAGGGATGCCCCATGTCCGGTCAATTGTACGCGATCTGTGTCGAGCCATTCCTGAGCCTCCCACAGCGAAGGTTGACAGCTCTGGTTCTGCGTGAACCGGACATGGAGGTCATCCTGTCGGCCTACGCCGATGATGTACTCCTCATGATGACAGATCCCAATGACCTGCGGAGGATGCGCGAGTGCCAAGACGTTTTCCCGGCGGCATTCTCCGCTAGGATCAACTGGGCGAAATGTTCCGGACTCTTAGTGGGTCAGTGGCAGTGGACTCCCTGCCGGAGGAGATGAGAGCTTTTGAGTGGAGCACTAGGCGCCTCCACTATCTGGAAAACTACCTGAGTCCTTCTGGGGAGAACTGGCTGTCGAACCGGCAGGACTTGGAGACAAAAGTCTTGGCCCGGCTGGGACGCTGGTCAGGCCTTCTCAGGGTGCTTTCCTATCGAGGCAGGGTGGCGGTCATAAACCAGCTGGTGGCCTCCATGTTGTGGTATCGGATGGTCACCTTGGCCCCTCCTGCCCCATTTGTTGCGAGAATGCAGAGGAAGTTAGTGGACTACTTCTGGGGCAACAGGAACCACTGGGTCTCTGCAGAGGTCTTGAGTCTCCCAGTGGGAGAGGGCGGACAGTCGCTGGTGTGCGTTCGAACGCGACTGGTGGCTCTATACCTCAGGACTCTGCAGAGATTCCTGTACGCCGAGCACCCTCCCAGGTGGCACGTGTTGGGGACTTCCTTCCTCCGGAGGGGCTGCTGTCTTCACGAAGACGTGCGGCTACCACCGGTGGGCGTCAGTCGTGCTGCTTTGCGGAGTCTGCCCGGTTTCTATCAGGACCTACTGAGAGTCTGGAACATGGTCGCCTCAGGCCGGGAATCCCCTACTCTAGCAGAGGGCGGGGTCTGTCCTGGCCGACTCTTGCCCTACCTCAGTGGATGTCAGTGCGGCGCAGGTGTGTGAACCGACTCAGGCCGAGCTGCTTGTCTTGCCCAGGCCCCGCAAACTTCTCCGTGAGCCGTGTCCACACATCTTGAGCCGTCTCTCATTGATACCCACAGTCCCATTCTGGGATGCAAGTAGGAGGTATTTGTATGGGCTGCTGCTCCACACCCTCCACTTCCTTGCCCTTGGCCACCGTCCCGACACGCCATGGCGTTCGATCTTTCCACCCGGAAGTGAGGAGGGTCCCCACTGGAAGTCCCTTTACGAGGGGGTTCTTCCCATGCACCTGGGGGATCTCGGCTGGAGGGTGCTGCATAGAGCGGTGCCCTGCAATACGTTCTATAGTTAGTACACGGATCTCCCACCCGTGTGTCATTTCTGCCGGTTGGAGGAGACGGTGTACCACATGTACCCGGAGTGCGCGAGGCTGCAGCCTCTTTTTGCGTATTTGCGTGGGCTGCTTCTCGCCTTCTGGTTGCATTTTAGCCCCAGCCTGTTTATATATGGTCATCCAGTAAGGAGGGGGGCATGGAGGGATGAGGACATCCTTGTCAATTTGCTGCTTAGGCTGGCGACAACAGCCATCCGTGGGTCTTGGAAAAGTCTTGCGGGAGGATCTGCCCGGGTAGACGGCCTGGCAATATTTAGGGGGTATGTTCTTGCCATGGTAAATATTGAGAAGGAACACGTGCATTCCGCGGCGACCATGGAGGCGTTCCGGAGCCGTTGGGCTCCGCGGGGTGCAATTGCCATTATTGATAGAGGTGGGAACATTTTGGTTTAACGTATTTTGTCTATTTGTCGTGAGTTTGTAATAAAGATATTTTGTATGAAAAGAAGTGTCGGAAACTGGGTGAAGCTCCTTGCGACATTCACGGTTCAGCAGTCAGACATGCTGTGAAGGTCCCTCGACACCATTCCTTCACACAATCCGGGTGTCAGACATGCTGTGAAGGTCCCTCGACACCATTCCTTCACACACTCCGGGTGTCAGACATGCTGTGAAGGTCCCTCGACAACATTCCTTCACACACTCCGGGTGTCAGACATGCTGTGAAGGTCCCTCGACACCATTCCTTCACACACTCCGGGTGTCAGACATGCTGTGAAGGTCCCTCGACAACATTCCTTCACACACTCCGGGTGTCAGACATGCTGTGAAGGTCCCTCGACAACATTCCTTCACACACTGCGGGTGTCAGGCACGCGGCGAAGCTCTAACCACACCGTCCCATCACACTCCCTGGATGAGACACAGAGTGAAGCTCCCCAACACCCTCCCATCACAGACCCCCGAGGTCACACCAAGAGTGAAGGTCCCTCCGTACCGTCCGAAAACAAATTGTACTGCTCGGCTCAGACACAGGGTACTGCTCCCGTCACTCCGGCACATCACACGTTCTGTGGGTCAGACACAGAGTTAAGCTCGTTCCTCACCGTCTCTTCAAACACTACCAGGGTCAGGCAGAGTGAATCCCCCTCCTCACTTTCCCGTTATACAGACATGGGCTCAGACGCAGCGTACTGCTCCCGTCACTCCGGCACATCACATAATCCTGGGGCCATGTCACCTGGGTCAGATGGACTACATCCTGAGAGCTGTTGCTGAAAAGTTAACTGGTTCATGATCTTCCAAGAATCACTTCATTCTGGCATGGTCCAGGAGGACTGAAAGATTGAAAAAATGTGTCTCCACTCTTTAGGAAGGGAGAAAGGCAAAAGAAAGGAAATTATAGGCCAGTTAGTCTAACCCCAGTGGCTGGAAAAGTCTTGGAATCTATTATTAAGGATGAGGTTTCGGGGTGTATGTGCACGACTGATAAAATAAGTCAAAGTCAGCAAAGTCAAATTTTCCCCTGACAGATCTGTTCGAGTTCTTTAAAGCAACAGGCAGGGTGGACAAATGAGATGCAGTGAGTTCATTTACTTGTCAGAAGACATTTGATAAGGTGCCACACGTGACACTGCTCAACAAGATAAAATCCTATGGCCTTACAGGAACGATACTGGCATAGGTAGCGGAACGTCTTGTAGGTAGTAGGCAGCGAGTGGGAATAGACGGGTCTTTTCTGGTGGTCTGGTGTGACTATTAGTGATCCTCAGCGGTCAGTATTGGGACCGCTTCTTTTCACATTGTTTGTCGATGATTCAGATAGTGGTGTTGATGGCTTTGTGGCAAAGTCTGCGGATGCTACGAATAGGTGAAGGGGTCGGCAGTGCTGGGGAAACAATGAAATTGCTGCAGGACTAAGACCAATTGGAAGAATGGGCAAAAAAGTGGCAGATGGAATACACTGTTGGGAAATGTACGAAAATGCATTTTGGTAGAAGGAACAGTAGCGGACTATTATCGAAATGTCGAGAAGGTCCAAACAACAGAGGTGCAGATGACACAGGAGTGCCCGTGCAAGTCTTCCAGAAGGTTAATTTACAGGTTGTTTCTATGGTTAAGAAGGCAAGTGGAATGTTAGTGTTTACTTCATAGGGAATTGAATATAAATGCAAAGAGACATTGTTGCGCCTTTCTAAGACGCTAGTCAGGCTGCATTTGGAGTATTGTCTACAGTTCTGGACCCCATATCGCAGAAAGGATGTGCTGTCATTGGAGAAAATCCGGAGGAGGTTCATGAGGATGATTCCGGGAATGAAGGGCTTAACATATGATGAGCGTTTGGTGGGTCTGGGCTTGTACTCACTGGAATTCAGAGAAATGTGTGGGGGTCGCATTGAAAGATATCGAATGCTGAAAGGACGAGAGTGTATTTAGGTAGATAGGATGATTCCTCTGACGTGGCTACCCAGAACAACCTATTCGCCCCCCTCTCACATCATCCTAATTCTTTCAAGAAAATTTCCTCCTTTCTTCTGCCGGGATTTGTTCCTCCCCGGAGAGAGGGCAACAGGCCGATACGCTGATCGCTCTCATTCTACCACTCAGTGATACATCAGACTTCAGCCGCAGGAAAAGCCTCACAAACACCCCCAACTTCCCTCGTCGGAAAAAGCAGGATATTTACTTTGGGATTTGTTCCGCTTTGATGGGGAATTCAGCGACGGAGCGGAAGGCGGAATCAGCGGAGGTAACGCCTTCTCGACAGGTTCACCTCTGCTTTTGGACGTAACCAGTGAATGACATCGCTTCACACCAACGAGAATAGCGGACCCTCTGAATCCTCTGTTGACTGTTTGTTTGCGACTGAGGAGGCGTGATTTTTACTCAGCTGTTACACCAAGCAAGCCCGAGCACAGCAGCGCGTGTGTGACGTAAGGCACCGTGTCCGTGACGACAGTTCCCGAAGAGGAGAAGCCAAGCATGACGTCAGGCGCGTGGGGCCGCTAGTGTGACGTCAACTGTGGGGAAGCGCTTGTATTTAAAACACCTTAATGGACGTTTCTCATGATTTCAGTGGGACAACAACATTAATCACGGGTTTCATCACTGAATCCACTGTTGTAGGATGTAAAGTCCCCTGTTATGTGTCCGGCTGTGCTGTGTTGTTGTTGGAGCGGGCAGCGTGGTGTTCCTCTCAACTTAGGTTATAAAACCCCAAATCTAGTGGGGAGGACCTTCTCAGGATGATGTGGTTTGGGGAGGCTTCCGTCAGTGAACTATCTCGTATTTTGATAAACAACTGTTTTACTCGTGCAAACCGGAATTATCAGCGGGCTCTACACGCAGTGTATTAGTCAACAGATCTCTCGTCGCTACAATCTTTGTCACTGGTAAACTGGTCAGTCTGACAATGTAAACCATAGGTACCCCTTCCATTAAAATTCAAAGAATTGTTCAGGCTGCTAATTGCTGAGAGGAATTATGTTTGTTTATCATCAAATTTCGCCCTGATTCGTTTGGATGGATTTGATGTGGAGGTTGGTCGTCTCCCAGTGACAGGACCGACCGATAGCTGTACACTCCGCGTTGTCCGCCTCCAGCCACTGTTGGCGCTGTAGTTACCTTCGGCGACGGGCTGGGACGCTGCTGGAATCTCAGACGCTGGTGGCGCTGTCAACTCCGGCGACGCGCAGGGGCGCTGCGAGAACCTCGAGGCACTGATGTTTTTGCGGTAACCTCCTCCAACGCGTAGGGGTGCTGCGGGTTCCTCTGGTCACTGCAAGCGCAGTGCCGAGCCCAGGGATTGACGGCGGTTCTCCTGTTTGGGCGACGGTGAGGAAGGGGCTAATCCCTGGTTTCCGTAAATCCGGGGGCGTTTGCAGTGGGAAAGGCCTGGGAACGAGTTCTGCCGGACGGTTGGAGTGTCCGGGTTCTCCGGTCCCGCGGCGCACGTTTAGCTTTGCGCCCGAGCCCAGTCTGTGTGATGAGTTAGTTGTGGTTCCCAAAGCTGGAAAAGGGTGTGGGTGAAGGGGATCGGTTTGTGTTTGTGGTTGGAGGTGATTGGTGAGCGTATATATGTGGGATGAGTGGTGGCAAAGGTTTGGAGCCGCAGTCGAGGAGGGCAGCGGTGCAGAAGCTGTTGGAGGATGATTGGACATTCCGTGACCCGGGAAGGATGGATACGGGACAAATTAATTTGCATAACAAAGGAGGATCCTGTCCAATGCATAATACAGTTCAGCTCGTGTATCCTTTCAGAAAGCAACAATTCTCTGTTCATATTAGTTACTGTCTAATCTTGCTGCTAACATTGTGTTTGCTACAAAACCCCAGAGTCTGGGAAGGCTGTCACCGTCATAGGCTGCGAGTGCACATTGGGAAGGTTGGGGGGGGGGGGTTGTCGATGTGACCTCTGCATCAGAGATGGAAACGGGTTTGTACAGCCTCGTGGGAGATATAATGGGAGAGTGCATTCGTATGTAGTGGCCAATCGGGAGTGACAAAGGGGCAGGGAAGGGGTGAGGGGAGAGAAGGTTTTACCTAGGGAAGCATGGTCTCGGGTGTGTGGGAACAGGAGCTATCGAATAGTCCATTTTCGCTGTTGTTTTAGATTATCATACACGGTATTAGGAGAGTGATGATGTGATTTCCTGTGTCACGGGTATAGATAGTCGCCTCAAGTGAGGACTTTGTGGAGATGCAATTTTCCGTTGTTTAGCAGAACTGTTTTCAACTGTCCAGGTGATCTAAAGCCGTGTGAAGTCCATTGAGATCGCATCTGCTGTAGAGCTATTTTGGTGATAGGCAAATTGCAGTGGGTCCAGTTCCTTGCTGAGGCAGAAATTGATTCTAGCCATGACCAAATTCTCGAAGTATTTCATCACCAGAGATGTGAGTGTCACTGGACGATAGTCATTAAGGCAGCTCACAGGTGTGAGCTTTGTGTTACCTGTCAGCTGTATCAATTATTTGGTTGAGAATGTGCAGGGTATGGGTGGTAAGTTTACAGCAAGTAAGTTCAAACAATTACCTTTTCTTCTGAGCAACAGTAAGTATAAACACCTCGTCTAATGCACTCTCCCCGCTCAGCTTCTCACAGTCCACCATCTTCGCCCTCCTCCCGCACCTACCCGCTATTCACCCAAATCCCCCAGGAGTCATAGTTCAAGGTTGAAAAGTGAAATGTTTTAGGGGAACCTGAGGGTGAATTTCTTCACTCAGATGTTGTTGGGGGTGTGGAACGAGCTGCCTGTGGAAGTGGTGGATGTGGGTTCGCTTTTGACATTTGAGAGAAAGTTGGATAGGTACAGAACGGGAGATGTACGGGGAGAGGATAATATGCAGGTAGGTGGGTCTAGGAAGAAATATCCGTTTGGCACGGACAAGTTGAGCCGCAGGGTTTGTATCTTTGCTTCTGTGTTCGATGACTGTCCTGTGTTTCCTTCTCTGTAATTGGCCTCCCCCTCCCCTTAACTCCATCTCTCTCCGCTCCGTCTTCCCTCTCACCCCCACGGAGCGAAAGGAGAAATATTCTTGGGGAATCTGAAGGGGGATTCTTCACTCAGAGGTTGGTGAGAGTGTAGAATGAGCTGCCAGTGGAAGTAGAGGATGTGGGTTTGATTTAGACACTAAAGAGAAATTTGGATGAGGACGTGGCTGAGAGTGTATGAAGGGTATAGTAAGGTGAATGGAACTAGGCAGTAAAAACACAAAGAAGTCGGCATTGACTAGAAGGGCCGAAGTGCTGCTGGGCTCTGTGTCCCGAATAACATTCTGATGTGTAATTTCCACAGTCAGTACTTTGCTGCTAATGACTGAACCCAGAAATTTGCAGAATGGGTGCACAGGCTGTTGAGTGTCTTCCTGTGCTCTAAGTCACTGGGATGTCCCATTACTGATCAAGTATTGTCTTCTCCATTCTCTGTCACTCAACAAGTTTATTGTTTACAGGAAACCACATAACTCATAGAGAAGGGAACCCCATCTTCCTCAGCCTGGTGATGGAGAAAAGCTCTCAATCCCAGGGTGTGATGTGGGAATCCTTTGGATTGGCAAATCTGGAGTAGACATTCTGTCTAGGGCGGACACAGCGATATTGGCGAGGTCCCCAGCAATGGTCAATAACCCGCGGAATCAGGTGCTGGGACTTACCCAACGTAATGCTCTGTAAGAGACGCAACACTACGTTTACTTCCAAATGCCCTAACATGTTAATGTTCTCAACACTGATCGTCTTAATCTCCACATCTATCTTGGTAAATACTGATATAAAGTACTCATTAAGGACTTCATTGACATCTTTCGCATCCAATCAAATTCTCCCCACTCCTTTATCTTCGAGTGCACTTCCTAGTGATTCTCTTTCTGCATGTCGAGAGCGCCTTTATTCCCACTTGCCAGGAACTTTCCTCATTCCCCTTTTAAGATCTTTTCTGGTTTCTTCAAACCACCCAGCGTTCCCATTGATTCCAGCTTTCTCAGCTTTATATACTTTTGCTTTTCTTTCCTGGATGTATTCATGATCTCCCTCAACACCCATGGTTCTCTTACTTCCTTGTCCTTCCTTCTGACTAGAACATACCGGTCCTGTGCTCTGTGCAAATGGTCTTTCAACATACTCCAAATGTCAGATGTGGATTTTCCCTAAAACAGCTGCTCCCAATTAACAGTCCTGCGATTACCCTGTATTCTGTCTTCAGATTCATCCTTCCAAAGTGAATCGCTTCGTACCTTTCGGGGTTGAACTCCATCTGACACTTCTCAGCACTGTTCTGCATCCTGTCAATATCTCGTGGTAACATACAGTAACCGTTTACACTATCCACAACTCTACCAACCTCCACATCATTGCAAATACAATATCCCACCCTTACCCTTCCTCATGCAAATAATTTATGAAACACAAAAAGCCGCGATTCTCAGAACCGATCACTGCAGGGCACCAACCTCCAGTGAGACAACGCTCCCTGCATAATTATCCTCTGCCTTCTATGGACAAACGCCAATTCTGAATCCTGCAGCCAGCTTTCCCTGGTAACCTTTCCATGGTAACCATGCCTCCTGAAAGAACCTATCATGATGAAGTGTATCGAACGTCTCTTTAAAATCCACTGACACCAGATCAATTTCTCTACCTTTATCAATGTGCTTTGTCACATCCTCGCAGACTTTAACCAGACTCGCGAGAGATGACCTTCCCCTCACAAAGCCTTGCTGACCCTCCCTAATCATGTTAAGCTTATCCGCATTCTCGTAAATCATGGCTCTTAAGAACCTGCTCCAATAGTTTTCTACCTCCGAAGTAAGACTGGAGTATAATTTTCGGGTTATCCCTACTCCTTCTCTTGAACAAATGAACAATATTTTCCATGTCCAATCCTCTGACACTACTTCTGAAGCCAATGTCATCTCCAGTGCCGAGACAATCTCTTCCCTCACTTTCCACAGTAGCCGCGGCTGCATCCCGGCCACACAAGATAGAACTTATCTATCATAATGATTGTCAAAATTTCTAGCATATTGTCTCTCTTGACCTCGAAATGTTGTCGTATATCAGCCTGTTTAACGTTGTCCTGACAAACGTCAAGATCCCTGTCTTGTAAAATCTTCATTAAGAACCTACACACCCTCTCCTACCTCCAGGCGTTTTTTTTTTCATTTTCTCTCCTTAACCAGTACTACCCTTCCTCGAGTCATCCGCTACTTCACTTAAATTTAGAATGTCTTGGGATTTTCCTTAATCCTCCTTGCTACGTCCTTGAGCCCTTTTTTCTAGTTCTCTTCATTCCATTCTTCAGTTCGTCCCTGACTACCTTATAACTCTCTACAGTTCTGTCTGAAGCTTGCTTCCTAAACTCTAAGAATGCTCCTTTCATCGTCTTAGCCAGATGTTCCACATCTCCTGTCAACCGTGTTTCCTTCACCCTACCATTATTTCCCTGACTCAATGGCAAAAATCCATCGAGAACCCCCATGCAACCTCCACATTTTTCAAGATTTATACTCCGAGGTTGCAGCCGACTAGGCTCAGAAATTCACCTCACAATTAATCACTTTAGAGACTGGCACAGAGCTGTGCGGGAAAAGGGGCAATGGGATCGGTTTAGAATTATCAAGGGGCTGTGGGGAGAGAATGAGTTCCGGGATTAGCCTGGAGATGGACGCGGGCTGTGGGGAGAGCACGGGGCTGTGGAACTAGTTTCGGGACAGACATGGGGCTGTTGAGAGAGAGTGTGAAAGCAGGATTAGTTTGGGGACTGACACGGGCTGGTGATTTAGTTTCGGGACTGATCTGGAGCTTTCGGGAAAGAATGATAAAGCAGGATTAGTTTGGGGACTGATGTAGAGCTGCAGGCAATGAACAGGGAGTGGGAATAGTTTAGGGACTGACGGGTTAGGAGGACATGACGAGGCAGTGGGATTATTTTGGGTAGTGGACTGAGGTTGATTATTGTGTATTTCCCGTTTACGAAGGGAGGCGGCTGGAATCACACCAAAACATTAATTTTGTTATAGTTTCCCCTTCCCTCCTCCCACTCTCTCCCTCATTTTCTTCCTCCAACTGCCTAGACTCTCGTCTCCATCTCTCTCTCCCCGCCTTCTTTCCCACATTTATCTCTCCCGTCCTTCTCTCCACATCCTCCGGTCTCTCTCTACCCGCAGTCTCTTTGCTCTCCCATCCGTCTTTCACAGTCTCTGCCTCCCCCCAGTCTCTCTCCAACATCGCGCCTCTTCCCAACGCCCGCCCCTGTCTCGCTACTCATACCCGTTCGGTGTCGCTCTCCTGCAGACTCTCCGCCATTCCCGTTCTCCACCTCGTTACTCTCTTGACCTCGAGTCTCTCTGCGGAGTCTCTCTTTCCCACACTTCCCGCTATCTCCTCGTGTCTCTCTCTGTCCCACTTTCGTTGCGCCCCGATCTCTCTGTTTCCCCCTCCCTGTCTTTCCACAGTCTAATCTCTCGTCACATATCGATCTTTGTCCATGCAAAATCTCTCCACAACCCTACTCTCTGGGTACCGTACATACCTATCCTTACCCCGGTCCCTCTCTCCATCCATCGACACATCCCACTCCGCCTTGTATCTTTCTCCCCTCCTCGGTCTCTCTCACAAACCGCAAGGTCTCACTTTCTTCAGATTTCCAGTCATCTCTTCCAGATTCTCCCTTACTAGTCTTTCTACCGCAGTCTCTTTCTTTCTCCACTCTCACTCCTCCGTCTGTATGCCTGACTCTCTCTCCCTCTCCCACAGCCTTTCTCCTCCTGTTATTCTCTCATCCCCCTATTCGATCTCCTTCTACCTAGACTCCCTCTTATCTCCAATTCCGCTCTTCTTCACGTCTCCCAACCCCACCGTCTTTTCCGCCGTCTGATTTGCTCCACTGTCTCTTTCCCCGTCTCTCTCAGTTTGAGTTTCCTGCAGTCTCTTCCTTCCCTGTTCCTTTCCTGACATTTCTCTCCCCTGCCCCATTTTTCCCTCCCGTCTCTCTCCTGTCGTCTCTCTCCCCCACTCTATTCCTGCCACGACCCAGTCTGACCTTCTCCACACACTCTCTTTGTATTCCTCGACTGTCGCTCAACCCCGGTATATGCATCACTCCCCAATTCTCTATTTCCCCCAGTCTCTCATCTCGTATCACTGGCAAGTCTATCCTTCCTATGTTCTTCACTCTGTCGACACCCCTCTCTCTCTCTCTCTCTCTCTCTCTCTCTCTCTCTCTCTCTCTCTCTCTCTCTCTCTCTCTCTCTCTCTCTCTCTCTCTCTCCCTCCTCCCCAATATCCTGTTATGAACACGGGTAGAAATTCTGTGTGGGGGTTATAGACAGAAAGGGGAGAAGAGTGCCCGGGCCAGAGAAGACGATGAAGACGAATGGTGAGTATTTGGTTGAGAGGACATCGAAGAAGAAGTGTAGGGAAGGGAGAGTAAGAGATGGAGGAGTGACTGAGAGAGCAGCGTCTGCCGTGGATAGAGGGTTGTGAAGGTAAGTGGAAACTAGAAGATAAGCGTACTGTGGTGAGAGACAGGAAGGTTATGGAGCCGAGGCATCTAAGTAAGGAAATACTTTCGTCAACGGAACCAGGATTCAGCACTAGGTGCGAGCATGTGTTATTCTGCTACGAGCTGCATACCACTGAACTGAAATAGAAGCTCACTACAGAAGAAAAAGTTAACCAATGGATGAACATGACCTTTTATGAAAGGCATCCCAACGGTCTCATACAAACGGAGGGTGCAATAGTTCGATCCGAACACGAAGTGTTATTCCTAAACAATGGGTTGAGGGAGGATTTGTCTCGTGTAGTCTGGGAGCACAGGCTGTATGGTGGGACGGTTCAGGAACAGTGGACGACTTTCAGAGAGCTTTTTCACGGTGCTCAACAGAAGCATATTCCAGTTAAAAGCAACGAGAGTGAGGGTGGGGAGAGCCGGCCTTAGGCAACGAAGGAAATAAAGGAAGTCATCTAAAAACTAAACGCTCGTGTGTGTAAAGTCACCAAGAGCTGTGGGAAATTGGAAAATTAGCAAGACATTAAAACACAATAAAAGAACCACAAAGGGTGCGAGAAAGAAAGAGAAGGTAGTTTATGAAACTACCAGCTGAGTCCCATCCTGGGCAGCAGCAGTGTCTGCGCGGAAGAAAGGCCTTGCAATCTATCCCCGTATCTCGCAATGAAAAAACCTGTGGACCCCATGTCCATGAGGTCACGGAGAGTCGGACTCGACTAAATGACCGAGCAACGACAAAATGGGGAAATAGCCGAGTCATTGAATGTCTATTTTGTGGGGTCGGTCTTCACGGTGGAAGACACGTCTAAGTGAGATGTCAAGCGATGGGATGTGAGGACCTGGATACAATAGCTATCACGAAAGAGGTAGTGCTGAGCAAACGTGTGGGCCTGAAGATAGATTCTGATGATGGTCTGGTCCCGATGGAATGCATCCCAGGGGACTGAATGAAATGGCAGAAGTTATAGACGAGGCTCTGGTGACAATTTACCAAAATTCTCTGCACTCTGGACAGGTCCCGGCGGATTGGAAGATGGCGACTGTCACGCCACTGCTCAGAAAAGGACGCAGGTAAAAGGCAGGTAACTATTGGCCAATTAGTTTAACATCTGTAGCCGGGAAAATGCTTGAAGCTACCATTAAAGAAGAAATAACGAGGTATCTGGAGAGAAATGGATCCATCAGGCAGACGCAACATCCTTTTAGCAAAAACTGGTCATGTTTGGGAAACTTACTTTTCTGGAGCAGGGTGGGCATCTGTGTTTTTCATCGATATTCGCACAATGATGGTCAGAATACATGTGTTCTGTACTCTTAAGCGTTTCTACTTAACAAAATTCACGTAGACTTTTCATTCACAGGCAAAAGGTTAATGGAAGGAATGAGTTGCCTTTTTGCCGAGTTGGTCTTAACTATCCTCAGATCCTGGTCCGCTCTATCATTATGAAAAGGGATGTGGTGGCGATGTGAGCGGGAATATGGTGAAACGAAAATAGCAAAAGGTAGGGTGAGTTTAATAATTGCTAGGACCCAGAGGTCTGTTCCCCTGCTGTGCCTCTCTCGGGCTCTGAACCATGTTCTTAACCATGTTATTCTCCCCGCTGCCACGTTCTTCGATGACCGTCAGATCTGTAGAGTCATGATGACAAACAGCGACGGCCCCTGAGAACAACTTAAATATTTTGTTTATTAATTAGTTGAATAATTGGCGTGAGCGGGTATTTCGCTGCGCTGATGAACTGCTCTCTGAACTTGGACTGAGTTACCCCATAAATGAACGTGTTTGTGCAGCAACTTAATATCATCAGCATGTATCCGGAATGTTGAAGTATGATTTCGGAATCATTGTAATTATTTTGATCCAGACCCGCAATGGTGTAATAAAGGAATTCGACAACTTTAACGGACCACAAGATGATGAAGCTTCCGGAGATGGTGAGAAGTAAGATCACAGACCTCCTCCTGCTCTCCATCTCCGGGTCACTGCGGTTCTCCGCCTTGCTCTGACCCCTCAGCCCCTTACGGACGCGACTAGCCACTAAAATGTGTCTGACTGTCAGAGCATTGAACAGTAGGATCAACACGAAGGGGAGTAAAGGCCTCAAAACAGTAGAAAGCCAGTCATACCCCATCCACCCGGGATCCGTATAGTAGGCCGGCTTTCGAATACAATCCCAGGGTATATTGTCAATCACTTTCGCAGGATGAAATGTAAAGAATTCAGGCATATTTTTAAAAAAGAAGAGAACGCCGGTTGTTGTCAGAACCGCAGCCGCAGTTTTCCCGGTGCAATACTTTGCTTTCAGCTTCTGGCAACAGATGGCAACAAACCGATCAAACGTAAATGTGACGGTGAACCAGACAGAAGAGTCTGTGGCTGCAAATCCCAGGACAGCAACCGCACTGCATACGGGGGTGATGTCCAGGAAATTACCGGGGAAGTAGTAATAACTGATCCGCCACATTATGACGTCAAAGGTGATGGTAAGAAGATCCGCCGTTGCCATGGCCACCAAGTAGCGCGTGGTGCAGGAGGAGAGGCCGCACTTTCCCCGGGACAGGATCACAATCGCCAGCAAATTCACTGGGGGAACAGGAAAAGGAACGAGTGAATTACTGTCTCGCCCCTCCGTTCTTTTTCAGAGCAGAGACAAGCTCGGAATTATCATAAGTCAGACTTTGTGTTTTCTAGCACATTACTGTAGATTTAAAAAGTGTAAAGCGGGAGTCGCAGTTGCCACATGTTGGTACATGCTGGGTGAAAGGGTACGGTGCTCGTCACCAGTAGAAGTGCACGTTCGGAAAGGAGGCTTTTCAACTGATTGCGGGGCGGGGGGCACTTTCGAAAGATCAATATAAACCTCAAGGTTTTCGGCTGATGTGTAAAAGCGTGGATACTCTTGCACGATTCTCAATGATGGTTAATGCCGCGAACCCGTTACCTCTGTTTACGGCACTCTCCTCATGTAGCGAAGCACCGCCCCTCGGCCACTGTCCACTAAAAACAGCGAATTAATTTCCCCTGTTCGCATGTCTTGGCTTAATCTTCTACTCCCATTTGTCAGCCGCCCATAGGGTCTGCGCTGTTCACTTCATTAAAATTAAATTGCCGGGATTCTTTCACACGCTGTCAAGGTATCCAATCGGAAAGGTCTAATTTTTGCTTTTCAAAGATTTTGCCAGACCCGCTAAGCATTTCAGTTCCTTTGAGCGTTAGTGCCTAAACCATACAATTTCCGAAGGAAAGACAACATACGCACTTCAAAACATCAACACACACAAAATGCTGGTGGAACACAGCAGGCCAGCCACATTTTGTGTGTGTTGTTGTTTGAATTTCCAGCATCTGCAGATTTCCTCGTGTTTACACTTCAAAACATCTTCCACTTTTAGGAATTGTTCCAAGTTACTGCAGCATTATTCGAAATATTTCGATGCTTATTGTTCCAGAGCGGGGATCTCCTGAACCCGACCCCGTCACTTCGCTGATAATCGGGCGTAGAAACAACTCTGGTAAACTAATACGCTAACACACCTTATTTGAATTTTTGATACCCCCGATGATTCAGAGTTTAAGATGTCTACCGCTCTCTCCTCAATTTCCGTTCCCTTCAGACTTACAGTAATGTCTTAAAACACGGCACAATACCGTTACACTTGAATTTAAATCATTTTGTGTTATAGATACAGAATAACGCCAAGTAAACCATCAGGGTGTCGAGCCCGCTGGATCATCGTAGTTTACTTCCACGACAAGTTTCCATTGATAAACCAGAAATGGCCGCCATGTGTCCACAAAACTGAATTCAGCCCCCAGATCTTCCACTCTACCCCTGTTTGAACTGCCGGTTCAGTTTGAGACAAGACCACAGAAAAATAAAAAGAAAAAAACTGCAAGATAACTTCTGACCGAACACAGTATTGTCACAATGGCTGCACCAAAGCACCGACATCACAACACGGTCGGTGACTGAACAAGTCCAAAGACCGCGCACACAGAACTGCGAATGTAGTTCGTCTAGGGTCTTACCAGGAACACCGATAACGGCAATGATCATGTACCATATCTTTCTCACACGGTAAAATGTTTCAAGCATGCTCTGTGAGATTCAGCCTGTCTTCCAGCTGCCCGCGATCTCGCTGAAGAAACTCTGAGCTGATGAATCTCCACGGTCATTCATTTATACTCGCTCCAGCACGCTGAATATTCAATACTACACAAGACTGACGTGTCTTTCAAAAGCTGCGGTAAAAATAAACATGATGTCCTACAATTAAAATCCCAATTGTGATGACGTATGGATAGCCTGACACGAAACTGCAAAATCTTAAAGACAAAGAAGTGACGATTCGAGAAGTCAGTGAATATTGTTGCGAAACACTCTCAGGTTCGCCTCTCGGTTTAATAATAGTTATTGCTGATCTTGTCCCTTCCTGGACTGCATGGACTTTGTCATCATAGACCAAAGCGATACTGCCATTCGGCTGCTTTGCTTCATTCTGGAAATTGTTTCGGTTATGGAAATTCATGTTGTTTGTAGGTCCTTGTAATATCGTACGGAGCCTTAAAATAATGTCGCAACCAGGCTTACGGAGATACGGAACGAATGCAAACTGTTAATCAAACGGATTAACGCTTTGTCCAGCCACGCAGCCCCATCCGTTAAAGGCGTCATTTCCCGGTGGACAAACCATTTCAAAATCTATCCCCATTCTCGGTCCGACATGTCAATCAACGGCCTCCTCTTATATTCCGCCAGGGTAACCTCCAATCTTGTGGCATGAACAAAGATATCTCTATCTTCCGGTACTTTTTCACTCACCTTTCCCTCTTCATTAATTCCCCACTCTAGACTCTAAATCGTCTGCCGCTGCCGCTGGAGCACCTCCTCTTTCCCTTTATCCCATAATTTACTCTCCTTTCCTATCAGATTCCTTCCTCTCCAGGCCTTTGCATTTTCCACTTATTTCGCCCCACAGCACCACCCACCTGCCGTCACCTACCATCTTCCAGCTTTTCCTTCTTCCCCTCCACCAACCTTCTTATTCGCACATCTTCCTTCTCCCTTTCGAACCCTCTTGAAGGGCAGTGGCTGAAACGTCGATCACTTATTTATTTGCATAGACACTGCCTACCTGATATTGGTACACATGCAGTTCGTCACAGAGACTGAATAAAGCTCCATGGTCTCATTTATCATTCACCGCCCTGCCACCTCCATGTTGAGAATTCACACACCTACACCCTTGACCCAGTTCTGAGGGCGAGTTTTTGTTTATTCATTTACGGGGATGTGGGCTTCGCCGTCTAAACCAGCATTTATTACTCACCCGTAGTTGCCCTCGTGAAGGTGGTGGTGAGCTGCCTTCTTGAACAGCATTCCCTGAGGTGTAGGGACATCCACACTGTGTTGTTAGGGAGAGATTTCCATGTTTTTACCCAGTGACAATGAAGAAATGGCGTTGTGTTTCCATTTAAGGATGGTGAGTGCCCTGAAGGGGGATTCCCACATGGTGGTGTTCCCAGGTATCTGCTGTTCTCATCCCTCTAGATGTTAGTGGTTGTGGACCTGGAAGGAGCTGCCTCAGGAACTATGGCGTGTTGTTGCAGTGAACTGGGTCAGGGGTTCAGGTGTGTCAGTTATTTACATGGAGATGTCGGGGCGGTCTTATAGGTAGTTACACTGTTGCAACTGTTCATTGGTGGTGGAGGGATTGCATGCGTGTGGAAGGGATACCAATCAGGTGGGCTGTCTTGTACTGGATGGTGTCAAGCTTCTTGAGTGTTGATGGAACTGTACACCTCCAGGCGAGTGGCAAGTATTCCAACACAGTCCCGACCTGAGCATTGTAGATGGTAGACGGGCTTTGGAGAGTCAAAAGTTCAGTTAGTCTCCGCAGGAGCCCTAGCCTTTGTCCTGTTCTGGTAGCCACGGTGTTTACGTGGATACACCAGTACAGTTTCCTGTCCATGGTAACCGCCAGGAGGTTGATAGTAGGGGATTCAGTGATCGTAGTGCCACTGAATGTCAAGGGATGATGGTTGGAGATGGATGAGTTTTAGCAGGCTTCCCCTCCTACGTAGTTTGTTTCATTGAATGAGTTCTCCAAATCTAAGATTCTGTTTCAGACTTCGAAATAAAATCTGTCACGTGACTCGCGCTTCCAAACAATCGTGGGTCATAAATTTCCCAAACAGGTCGAACTGTGGATCTATTATCTGGAAATAGTCTTAGGTTTCGCAGATAATCATCAGCAAAAACAAGATAAACAAAACTGAACTCATTACGTCCACTTGCATTTGCTCTGATGAAGCCATCCCGAGAAAAAAATCTCCATTCCTGCCACCACATGGAAAGAACAACGACCTCGTTTTCCCTATTTACTGTTTTGCACGTTATGTCTTTCTGGACAACATATCTATACATCACCTATCAGTCTGCATCTCTGTTTCTCTCGCTGTTTCTCTGTGAAATTAATTATCTTTAATCTGCTGCAGTGCAAGATATTGTGACTTTGATCGAACGGATTTCACAGAGAGAGAGACAATGAGAAGCCGTTTTGGAGACGGAAGTTATTCTTTTTCAACCTCACTGGATCGATATACAGATGGGCACTCCATGGGAACGACGTCTGTTTATCATTCATTGTCACGTCGAGGGTATTTACAAAGGCGCGTGTCAGGGTCCATTAGCCAGCGAGTCGCCAGAGTGCAATCTCTCACTAAGTGCCCTAGTTTTAAGTACAGAGATTATCTATTATTTGGTGGACATAGCCTGCCAAAGTTATTGAAGGTTCACGTGAAGTGGCCGAGAGAATGAAGCACAATGAGTGGGCAATCAACTCATTTGAAAATACAAATTCTCAGCCCTAATGTGGCGTCCCGACATGCAATGGAATAACGTAAAAAGCCTGATTCAAGACAGGATGAAGATCAACATCAAGTCTCCGGTAGTTCACAACCAGGGTAGAGCTCCACCATCATTGGCCGGACTGAAAAGTGGCTAGTGTCGAGGATTCGTCACTCTGGTTGCCCGGAGTGTGGTTCGATGCCGCTGTCCATTTATGATTCAGGCTGCCAGTTATTGCTTTACATAGAAAGTCTGTACTTATTAGCCTGTCCTGATCACTCAGTGCCCAATCGAAAGAGTTCCCTTTCAAGTACTACTGCTTGTGATTTCACCTTTAGATTGGGTTTGTGCCTTCCTGTTAATTTGAAGTCTGAGTCTGAGTTAATTCTAGATCTTACACTACACGGTTTCACTGCTACTCTGGGTTCTCTCCTTACATCCACATGATCATCAGGCTGATACGGCACCCAAATACAAGATCGTCTCTCCTAAATATTAATGCGATTCAGCGGGTTATTAACATTACAAAAGTTATTTTTTCATCACTGGGACAGTTTGAACAGTGCACCCTCTGAATTGTACAAGTGATTGCGAATGTTATGGGTACTTGGTTATGGAAGCATGGCTGATGGATGGGTACGATCGGCATATCGGGGTTCCGGGGTATAAAAGCGCTGATAAAGATGAAGCTAACTGAGGAAGAGATTGCACGACTTAGTGTGGAGAGCATTACTGAAGTTCATAGGGAGTTATCACCATGGAGGGACCGATCAGCTGGTCTTCTCCGATCAACTTCACGTTCAAGGTTGAGAGTAATCAATGTAAGACAGGGCGGGCAACCACTGCGCAAAAATAAATAAATAAATACATACATAGAATAACAAACTGTGCAAATAGAAATGGTAAGAAATTAATTGTTTGAAAACGTATGCCGTTTAAAATTGTAACAGATAAAAATGAACTGAAAAGACAATTTTTATAAAGCACTTTGGGCACTCGTTGATCATAGAATAACACTCTCCAGGACGGAAGGGAGAAGTCACATGAAATGTCACAATGTATTTACAGAAGAGCAAAATTGATGCCTTAAGTGTAAAAAAAGGATGTAAAGAAGAACTGATAGATTCCAAAATATTATATCAACCTCGGAGAACAAAATAATTCTTTCATGTTGCTCTGTCCAGTGCGGTTCTGTTCAGCTTTAAATCTGCCCTCTAGTTTACTGAATCGGACCAAGATTGTGTATTAAATCAGAAACAAAGAAATGAGCTATACTTTAACATGCCTTCGAAACATGCATGATTTAATGTTATATGTTCCATCATCAGTAAAGCTACAACAAATAATTCAAATAGTAGAACTGTTTTCAAAAGATATAAACACGAATCCTGGACTGGATAAATGCAGATCATTAAATATCAGGAAAGGCGCAATAGAGCTAATAGAATATAAAACAGAGCAGTTATATACAATACAACCGACGGATAAACATTTGGGATATCAGCAAGCAAAGTTAGAAGGTCACAGTACAATAAAGGGGAAAAAAAGAACTTCTGACAGAATTTACTTCAAGGTTTAAGAAAATCGGCCGAACATAGCTAAAAAGATAACAAAGACAATGAATATTTCCCCTAAACCGATATTAAGGTACCCCTCTGGCATAATAACTTGGTTCGAAACCTGTCTGGAATCCTTACAAATATAAACAAAAACTGAAAATACAGATTTTATAAAACAATATGGATAGTCGTGCATTATAGATTAGCACGACCTAGGACTGAAGGGAGAAGACAAAAGCAGACACAAAATAAAATGCACGCCAGTCAAATACACGCATTCCACCCGAGCATATGCAATTCGGATAAGCGATACACACCACTGAACTCAAACTGAAACGAAAGCACAACTCCGAAAACGGAAGAAACTACCTCAATAGAAGGCAGCCGTTTGAAGGTGGTGACCCTCCAAGGATGAGATCACCAGGGTGTGAGCCGACGAGATAAGGAAGTGTCCAATGCCTGGCTCAGAGTTTGGGACCTGTTCCCAGAAACAGATGCGTTCCTTTTGGCAATACTGGACCAGGTGGCTAACACAGAAGAGCGTCAATGACCAGCAAATTTAACGTGATAGATGCAGAAAATGCCAAGAGAAACCTGAAACAATTTAACACATTACAGGATCATGCTGCATTGTGTAACTCAATCTGATTATGTACCTCTTTAGGAAATCCTGCACAAGGACTCCCAAATCCATTTGTACCTCGGATATTTTTTCTGTATTTTCTCTTTATTTAGAAAATAGATAACCCTTTCATTTCTTCTACCGAGGTGCATGACCATTCACTTCCAGACATTGTAATGAACAGAGCACTAGGAGAGCGGCAGAGGGGATTGCCAGGACATGCTGGAACTAGCGCTGGGAGTGACAGTCAGCGAGCCGATAGTGGTGTACTGGTGAATGGGCAGCTTCTCACCGGGACACCCAAGAATGATACAGCCTGCATTCAAATTCGACCGCGAAGATCTCAAAATGCAACTTCTGCAGGTGTTTCTCGTAACAGAACCCCACTGGCAACTGAGAACACACGACTCATTCGGAAAAGACAAACACGCATGAAATGGACATTTTAAGTGCGTTTGTTGTCCGTCGTTTCCGTCATTTCAATTGAAGTACACACACTTACAAAGTGCGTACATTATGGAGTGATGGTACTTGAGACTGGCATGACAGCGTACAAGGATAAACTTCCTCAGCAGTATATAGCGCGAAATCATTCCATACAAGTAAATGCACAAGGAATAGCAGATCAGCGAATAGCGATAATAAAGAACATATAATATAATCCCTACAGACATGTAAAACCAAACACAATATGAAGTTGCGCAAGAGCTGGAGAGAAATCAAACCAAAGAACACAACAATGGTGTACAAAAAAACATTGAAGTTGACAACCAAACCCTGGAGGAGCTATTAAAAATAGATTCACTTCAACAACGGTTGCACAACCTTCCGGTAATTGTAACATCATAGACGCACAGCCTCCGCAGAATGTTGATGATGAATTAGAGTTCTGAGACAAAATTTTCCTAACTGTTATCGGCACCCAATAACATATTGCATAATAGTGAGTGTCCGAAACTCGCACAGAGGAGGATGAGGATTAATAGGCATAAAAATATACATATCAGTCAGCTAAATTTTCTGATAATATGTTTCCATCAAGGAAATCGGGACTCAGCACTCAGCGGGAGGATGTGCATTTCTGATAAAAAGTACACACTACTAAACTTAAATGAGAGCATATCCCAAGAAAATGTAGAAACTTCTACCACATGAGTAAAAATTAACCCAAGGAAAAGCAAGACCCTGCATGGAAGACACCCCACGATCTGTGCAGTCTGGGCGTCGACATGGAAGCGTCGTCCGCATTGCTGAGAGTTGTCCAGCTCCTCCATGAGACAGAAAGGCTCCTTGTTGCAATGCCGATCCAGCTGGTTAACGCAATAGTATTATCAGATATAAATAATACAAGACCAACAAATGCAGGGTGGTAAATGCAGAAAATGCCAAAAGAATCCAGAAACAACTTAACACATTACAGGATCCGGCAGCAGTTTAACACAATTTATTATTTACACAGACACAATCAAGGGACAAATGTCAAAATATTGGGAAGGAGATCAAAACATTGGTTTCAAATATAAACTTAAAAGACACACTCCCCGACTGTAGATAAAAGACTGATCCAGTTTTAGAGGCAGAGTCCGACGAATTATTTTACGAACTATCCGTTATTATAGGTAGGAGAATCCATAATATGCGTCCTGATAAAACGTTACAGGGTAAACAATCAAGAACCAAGAACCAATCATTCAGACCTTCTGATGAATCCCTAGCAGGGCCAGGTTTGCCGACTGGCAACAATCCAATAGCAGCCCCTACCTCCCACGACCTTGTTCTTGTTGTCTAATCTCTGAAGCCCTGCTCTATAGCTTCTTCCTGATCACTGGGAGGAGATATACAGCCAAGTGATCAGATACCCGAAATGTCGTCTTGGAAAATTCTTCATCCCTAATGGCAGTGTAGCAATGGCCGAGTGCGTTGTGACACTCGGAGCTGCAGGTTACATTGTGAAGATCATTGGGCAGAGATTTCTTCAAAAAAGCCTGATTGAAGTTTGCGTCAATGATTTTAAAGATTGATTGAAGTCACCAAAATTATTTGGAAGAAGTCGGGCTGGACGGTTTCTTGTTTGCTGATGACATCATTCAATATCAAAGTCGGCATTTAGCGGCTTGTAAACACCGGTCAGGATAACGAGGAATCTCCTGTATTTAGTCATTAAAGGATAGGGGAAACAAGAGTGCGACAAGAGAGTTGCGTCCTAGCAACTCAGAGAGTTTATTCTGAAACACAAATTTCCAGCTTTTGTCGGAGTGAGGGAGAGCAAAGTGCCACGGGATAGGGAGGTGCTCCGAAAGAGTTCGATTACACAGTCATGTCTGTGATATGATAGGATGTTTGCTTCTCTATCACTGCAGGCGATAGCTAAGTCAGAATAATCCCGTGCAGGTTTGGTGAGGGCCAATGTCCGATCCGTTTCCACAGTTTATGTGGTGAAATCAACTGAGGTTGCAGGCTTGTGGTCCAGCAGCTGGGCCTCCCACTCCACAGTGCAGCGGACGACCAGGGAGAGCCTTGAGTGGGGAGCCAAGGGGAACTCAAAGTGAAAGGAATGGAGTGGACTCGTGGTGCACAAGCGGTGTGGGCGTCTGCCTGTCACAGATCCCAAGGGAGTTTCGTCAATGGCCGTGATGTCGATGGCGTGAGAGAAAGTTGCGGCTCGGCTTCCAAGCTGCACACACACAGTCCCATCCAGAAAGCAATCTGCTGCGCTGGAATAGAGGGCCTCCTTCGCGTGTGGAGCCGACGGGTTGTCGAGGAGGACAGAGGGAGTGAGACGGACTGTGGTAATGGAACGAGGGGCTGGGGAGAGCCGACTCTGTTGATATTTGATGCGTTGGTGGTCGGCTCCACCGTATTAGCTACTCGTGTTTTTGCTATCCGCGCCGAAGCTCGTTGGTGTTAAAGCATTTTCCCTTAACTGCGTGGATTCTGAAGCCATTGGTTCATGATTCCATAAGATCTTTGTCAATACGGAGAGCCAGACTGAAGAGGTGTTAGAGGTCGGTGGGCAACTCCCAAGTAAACAGCTCATCTTTCAATTGCTCCAAAGGCCGTGATGGAAATGGACAAGCGTCTGTTCCGTCAGTCTAGCAGAACCCCTGGGCGATGATCCTGGATTCCACGGCACAATCCTTGTCGCAGGAGAAGTATCAGATCCGGTGCCTCCTCTGCACATCTCGGAAGGCCCAGCTCTCGTCAGAGGTGAAATCTTTATACTTATTGCAAATGCTGTCTTTATTAGCGGTTGCCCAGGTCAAATCTCGTCCAGTCAATAGACAGACTAAGAAGACGATCTTGTCACGGTGTATAGAATACAGAGAGCGCTGGAGCTCGAAGTGTTAGACGCTCTGGGACAGGAAGTTGCAATGCCGGGTTAGAGATTCATCGTATCCGTTTGTGCAGCAGAACTCGCGGTTCAGAGACAAGACGATTCCAGGCAAGGAGGTGCTCCACCGAGACGCAGAGCTGCATGAGAGTGGCGGACCGTAGTTAATGACTCTCTGCTGCTTCTGGATCGTGTGTTCATGCCGGCAGACGATATCCTTTCTTCAAACATATCCTTTCTTCAATCGACGTTTCACTCATCGATTCAGGAAAGACTGAGGAGTTTGATCTAAAAGGAGAACAGCGGAGAAGATTCAGCGGCGATCGATAAAATTAATCAGAACCGGCAACATAACGAGCCACGAAGGGCCACAAAGCGAGAGAGATCAGAAACTAAGTACAACATGCAACGGGCTCATCTTCAGGCAGGGGGGTGAAAGCTCGGAACAACTGGTTCGATGAGTGAACAGGGGCTGTGGAAAAGAATTGGGGTCAAAATGACACTGATATCTGAACTGTTCCATTCTCCTGATGGCACACCACTGCGTCAGCTCCATTGTAATCACATCGTTGACCGATGGGGAGCAGAAAATTACCCGATGCTAATCGGGCCAATATTATATATTTCTGCACTATGACATTTCCCCTCAGTGAAGTCAAGTATTAAACACCACATTATCAATTCGCATCACTACCTTCACTGATATTTGGAATTCCATTACCATGTCCTTCTCAGAAAGGCAGCGTCCATTATTCAGGGCCTCCAGCACACAGGGTATGCCCTTTTCTCATTGTTACCATCAGGGAGGAGGTACAGAAGCCTGAAGGCACACACTCAGTGATTCAGGAACAGCTTATTTCCCTCTAGCAGCCGATTCCTAAATGACCAATCTTTGGACAATACCTCAGTATTTTTTAGTATACAGTATTTCTGTTTTTGCACGTTTTTCAAAATCTATTCCTTAAACGTAACTGTTTTACTTGTTTATTTACTATTATTGTTTTATTTATTTATTTATTTATTTATTTATTATTATCTCTGCTAGATTATGCATTGCATTGAACTGCTGCTGCTAAGTTAACACATTTCACGTCCCCTGACGGTGATAATAAACCTGATTCTGATTCTGAATCAGCACTCACGAGAACCCGTCAGTCTCTGTCAATATCGTAGCACTGCTCGCCCATGGACGATCATCACCACGTGCCTCAATATTGATCCCGACCTGACGTTCAGTATCCATCTAATGAAATTAATCCCGTAACCCACGACCCATTGATATATTACTGCAACGAGTATCTAGTCACAGTGGAAGTATTTCCTTGTGTGCCGCTCAGTTCAGATCACTCAAGACATAAGCACTTCGTCACGAGCAAACTACAGAATATGGAATACTGTGTAGTATTCCCAATGGAAATGCTGGTCAGTTCGTCAAATACGTAAACCCGATCACCTACCTCACTATCAACAACGCTACCAATTAGTTGTCATTGTTGGTACTAATGTAATGAATGCAGATGCTCTGCCGGTTTAAACATTTTCACCGGTTCGAGGGTCGTGTGTACGGAGATTGAATTACTTTGCTTCATACCGCTGCGAACATGTGACGGGCCGCACCAGTGCTGGAGGGACACAGCCGGTCAGGCAGCATCTATGGAAATGGAAAAGCGTTTGACTTTGCGGGGGCGAACCCAGGAAAGAGCTGGAGAACAAATGGAGGAAGATGCCGGAATAAGAATGTTTGGGTAGCGGGAGGAGAACAAGCCGGAAGCTGCTAGGTGAAGTCACGTGATTGGAGTAGGGTGAACAAGTAAGTGTCTTGGAGGGAATTAGCGGAATAGGCACAGTGCTTGAGAAGAAGGAATATAATAGGAGAGGAGAGTGGACCATGGGAGAAAGGGAAGGAGGGGAGGCACCGGGGGAGAGGAAAGACAGACGAGGAGAAGATTAAGAGTCCAGAGTGGAGAAGTAAAGAAGAGGGAAGGGGGAGGTGGAAATACCGGAAGATGGGGATACCCATGTCCATGCCATAAGATGGAGGTTACTTTGACGGAATGAAAGGAGTTACCCCTCCAATCTGACAGTGGCCAATCGTGGCAGAAAAGGAGGCCATGGATATGTCGCACCTGGAATGGGGATAGAAATGGGAACGGCTGGCCGCTGGAAAACTTTGTCGATGCAGCTGGGGTGTTCGACGATGCGCTAATGAATCAGGAAATGGGTCCCGGCCAGAGCGTCGACATATTTCCAGAGATGCTGCCTGACCTGTTGAGTTCTTCCGGCATTTTGTGTGTGTTGCGATTCATTGGATGAACGGTTTGGTAAGTTGGCTGTCTTCGTAACCTTGGAAGCGATATTAGTTTAAGGCCCTTCACAATGTTACAAAGGGACATACAAAAAAAATTATTCTGTTTTACATAATTCTATTGTAAGATCTGTCACCGGAGCAATTCTCAGAGTGAAACAGAGCAGCCGATGAGGATACAGCATTGGTCTATGATGTCCACCCCCATGGGGCCAAGGAATGGACAGGATCTACGATAACAATCATTAAACCGAGAGGCGAGTCTGGGAGTGTTTCACAACACTCACTGACGTCTCCAATCGTCATTTCTTTGTCTGAGATTTTGTAATTTCGTGTCATGCAATCCATATCTCATCGCAATTGGGATTTTAATTTAATGACATCATGTTTATTTCTACCCCAGCTGTTGGAAAGCACGTCAGCCTTGTGTAATACTGAATATTCAGTGTGCTGGCGCGAGTATAAATTAATGACCGAGGAGATTCATCAGCTCAGAGTTTCTTTAGCGAGATCACGAGGCAACTGGAAGACAGGCTGGATATCATACAGCATGCTTGAAACATTTTACCGTGTGAGAAAAATATACTTCTTGATCATGGCCGTTATTGGTGTTCCTGGTAAGAACAGAGGCGGAGTGAAGTTTACAGTTTAGTGCCCGCGGTCATTGGACGCGTTCGGTTACCGACAGCGTTGTGATGCCGGTGAGTGCGGTGCAGACATTGTGACAAATCCCTGTGTTCGTTCAGAAACTCCCTCGCCGTTTAATCCGTGGCCTCGGCGGAATGTAAAGCGGCAGTTGAAACAGATGTAGAGTGGAAGATCGAACAGTTAGATTCATTTTGTGGATTCAGAGCAGGCAGTTCTGATTTATCAATGCAAAGCCGCTGTCAAAGTAAACACCGATCATCCAGCGCGATCAGCACCTTTTCGGGCTAGTTGGTATGATTCCGTGTCAATAGTGTAAGATGCTTTACATTCAGATTTATCGTACTGCGCTGCGTTTTAAGAAATCGCTTCAAGTCTGAAGGGAAGGCGGGGAGCGGATCGCCGCTGAGATTCAGGGGAGAACTGTAGACATCACTTGTGAGTAAGACATCGAACCATCGTGAGATTCCAAAATTCAAGTAAGGGTCTGTTAGAGTTTCAGTACACCAGGGCTTGTTTCCATGTCCTACGATACGTGTAGTGAAGAGGGAGTGAAGAGCCAATCCAGCAGTGTCTGTGGGAGATCGGACGGGGTAAGGTACATGTGATACTCCGCTCCGAAACAATAAGCTTGGCAGCATTTGGAATAATACGGCAGTAATTTTGGAACAACCACTAAAAGATGCAAATATTTTGAAAAAAAACACATACATTGGCTTTCTTTTGGAAATTGGATGGTTTAAGCACTAACGTTCAAAATACATGCTAAATCTTTAAAATCGGGAAATAGAACTTCCTGATTGCAACCGACCACGGTCAAACGTAGTTACAGAATTTTAAAGAAGCGAACTAAGGGAGGTTCCTGTACGCGGATGGCAAAAAGGAGTTGAAGAGGACGTGAAGTCACGCGAACGGGAGACAGAAGCGGCGGGATCGGGGCTCCGCTCTGAGGGGCGATTCCAGGACGTATCTGACGGAAACGCAGCAAACATCGTCGCCAAGAAATTGCCGAGGTATCCAGGCTTTGTATATGTCAAAACCTTGATCGTTGGACATTTGGAATTATTTCTCTAAACCAAAGCATATACGCCAATTCGTTGACAATGCATCCTTCCCAAACCCTGCTCCGTTTCCAGGACCGAGCACTGCTACCATTCAGCCGGCATGCATGCAGTTGTAAGAGAAATCTGCGATTCCCGCTTTACACTTTTTAAACTCCGGAAATGCATTGTCAACAAACTTTGATTGTTCTGAATTTTCAGCACATCTCTGTGTTGAGAGCCGTGGTGCGGCGTGACAGTAATTCACTCATTATTTTTTTCTGCTGTTCCCCCAGTGAATTTAGTGGCGATTGTGATCCTGTCTCGGGGAAAGTGCGGCCTCTCCACCTGCACCACTCGCTACCTGGTGGCCATGGCAACGGCGGATCTACTAACCATTATCTTTCAGGTCATATTGTGGCGGATCAGTTATTATTACTTCCCCGGTTCTTTTCTGGAGATGACCCCCGTATGCAGTTCCATCTCTGTCCCAGCAAGGGCAGCAACAGACTGCTCTGTCTGGTTCACCGTCACTTTTACGTTTGATCGGTTTGTCGCCATCTGTTGTCAAAAGCTGAAAGCAAAATATTGCACCGGGAAAACTGCAGCTGTAGTTTTGACAACAACCAGTGTTCTTTTCTGCTTTAAAAATGTGCCCTACTTCTTTATGTATCGACCTCTGAAAGTAATTGACAATATACGCTGGGACTGCATTCGTAAATCGAGCTACTATACTGATCCTGGGTGGGTGGGATACAGTTGGCTTTCTACCGTTCTAGCGCCATTATTCCCGTTTGTTTTAATACTACTGCTCAACGCTCTGACAATCAGACACATTTTAGTGGCTAGTCGCGTCCGTAAGGGGCTGAGGGGCCAGAGCAAGACGGAGAACCGCAGAGACCCGGAGATGGAAAGCAGGAGGAGGTCTGTGATCTTACTCCTCACCATCTCCGGAAGCTTCATCATCCTGTGGTCGGTAAAAGTTGCCGAATTCCTTTATTACACCATTGCTGGATTGGATCAGAATAGTTACAACGATTCGGAATATATATTTCAACACACCGGATACATGCTGATGATATTAAGTTGCTGCACAAACACGTTTATTTATGGGGTAACTCAGTCCAAATTCAGAGAGCAGTTCATCAGCGCAGCGAAATATCCCCTCACGTCAATCATTCAACTAATTAACAAACAAACTATCTAAGTTCTTCCCAGAGGCTGTCGCAGTTTCTGTTTTCCATCTCGACACGGCAGAACTGACGGTCATCGGAGAACGTGGCAGCTGCGAGAGTGGTTGAGAGCCCGAGCGAGACCCAGATCCGGAACAGGCTCTTCGGCAACTGCAGCCGGCGACTTCCACCTCCCACCGGTCATTAAACTCAAACCACCTTCTGTTTGTATTTCCACCTCCCACCGGTCATTAAACTCAAACCACCTTCTGTTTGTATTTCCACCTCCCACCGGTCATTAAACTCAAACCACCTTCTGTTTGTATTTTCACCACATTCCCGTTGCTGTTACCGCCACACGTCTATCGGTAACAAATCCCGCCCTCCAGTGTCAATGCTCACCGGTCAAGTGATCGGCATATCCGTTGCTTCTCGCTGACGGTGAGGAAATGGAGCACCGAGCGGAAACAGTGCCGGCACAAGGAGAACGGGCGGAATTCACACTGAGCGCACCGGAGACCAGCTCGGGACCGCTCCGTGCTCGCAGTGAGTAGACAACACCGCAGTGAGATTTAACTGTTCGCATCCAACATCGGATCGGCACGTCCGCCAACACGCTTTGAGCAGACAAAGTCCACGTGCACAAACATCCTAAGATCAATTGTCTAATTAACCTGTATCCAGCGAGCTTGTATCAATTTCCTAATGTGTTCACCTGCACAGAGAGTGTCTGCAGAAGGTCCGATTATCATTAAAGTTGACTTATATTACTTTGTGAGGAAAACACGTTTCCTCTTCATTTCCCTGGATATTTGGCGGGGATGGGAGAGGGATAGGCATCCGTTAGTCTTGTGAGACCATGGATTTGCACCTTTGGAAGGTTTTCAGGGCGCAGGCCCGGGCAGTTGCCCATGCTGTAAGTCTCCGCTCTCCACACCACCGATGTTGCCCAAGGGAAGGGCAAGGGGCCGATACAGCTTGGCACCGGTGACGTGTGGTTACGCGCCTTGCTCAAAGACACAAAACGCTGCCTCAACTGAGGCTCGAACTAGTGAGCTTCAGATCAGTAGACCAAGGCCTGAACCACCTGACCACGCGCCTACACGGGTGGGAGAGTGACAAAAACCTGTAATGAATTCTCAATTGCCAAAAGTTTTCCGTCTATTCTAGTGGTGTTCAGTGTTGTGGCGCTTTGGACAATTACATAAATATTGTTGTGTCGGCCTAATTGTTTAATATTATTGTGTAGTGACTTTAAGCTGGAAACAGTTGAGAAATTACTGTCGGTACAATATATACACTGTTCATACCGTCGTCTATCCATTTTCTCCTTGAAGTCATAATATTTCTACTGCTTTCACTTCTGGATTTCAGAATGTTGTGCATGTTTGGAATCGGTCCATGAAGGAAGTTGTTCTTGCTGGTGTATCCTGTAATATTCTATCGGGAAGGTTATTATGAATATGCAATAATAGATCGGTCCTCGTATCAATAGGTACTCCGGCTCTCAGACTGAATGAGGATTGTATTGATAGTAATGGACCATATCCTTCATGAGTTTGTGTTTCAAAGCAAGTTTTTGATGAATGATACTTGGCACTTTGTTCTGACTGTGTGAGTAATCGGATTGAACTAAACTGTTGCAAGATCCCTGAATGTGTTGGATAGTTTCTGGATTCTCCTGGCATTTTCTCCTTTTGTCGTCTTGCTGGTCTTTAACTGTGTAATTTCATATTTTTTTTGTGTTAACACTGATCGTACTTTGCAGCAGAGGGAATGGAAACTCCACGAACACCCTGTTTTTGAATGTGTGTAACTCGCTCACATTCCTCTTCCCTCCCCTCTCCACAGTGCTCTCGACTATTTCGTTTCTACCTTCCACCCTACCCCTCAGCATTCTCTCAGCCCACTCCAACCCCTCAGCACACCTTCCTATCTCTCAGCTTCGTTCCTCCATCCTCTCCCTGCTGTCCTTCTGCTAGCGCTGTCTCACTCTTCGCAACCCCATTTTCACTCACTCTCACTTCCCCTGCCCCCCTTCTATCTAAAACCCTCCCCAATTCGGTTCAATTCAATTTCAATTTAATTTTCATTTATCCACATATGAACACTCATGAATGTAGACAGACGAGACAGCGTTACTACAGGGTCAAGGTGCGAAGACTCGTTACCAACACACACACGCAAGATCATGATGACGTAATAACAGTCCCTACACCCACCTACCCAATCCCCCCGCTCTACTCCGGTGACGCCGTGGCTGCATGCATACGTCATCGCAGCCACATAGAATATCAGTAAAAATACAACAACGCAGGATTGATATAGTTTAACACTGGACACCCCAGCCCACAGATATCATCTCCCGACGGTCCACGAACACCTGCTCGGCGACATCGCGGCTTTGTGGCGCAGTTTCCTTCCCGACCACCAACTCCGACAATGTCCAAAGAGTGAAAAGGTGAACCGGAAGTTTGGGAAATCAATGATCATACCCAACAGACACACACAGTGAGCACACACAAGGACACAATCACATAACAGAAATCTCGAGTCCCACTTCCCCTCTCGAACACCACCACTTCACCTCGACGAGGGTTTGAGAGACTGGGTCTATGGAGAGAGAAACGGAAGGATGGGGAGAATCGGAAGGGAAATGAAGTCTGCGGTGACGCAGACATAGTGGGTAATATGAGAAATACCAGGAGAGAAGAGACAGGGGTGAGAAGAGACTTTGGAAAGAGTAGACGAAGCGGGTGGAGATACTAGTGGAAAGGCAGACTGGGAGAGAGAGTGGAAGGGAGAGACACGGGGATAGAGATTGGGACGCGAGAGAGAGACAGGGGAGAACTCGTTACGGAGGGAGATTGTGGGAGAGACAGTGTGGTCAGGGAGAGAGTGCCTAGAGGTAGCGAGAGAGAGAGACTGGAGAGCGGGAGAGACTTGAGGAAGAAGAACATCTGGAAGAGAGTGACTAGCTGACTGGATTGCTGAGGAGAGTGAGAACGGGGCGGGATGTGATAACAAGAGAGAGAGTGGTGGGGTAGAGAGAAAAAAACATGAGAAGATTGAGAGGGACCTTGGATGCGGCGAGTGGCCACGGTGAACAAACAGATCGGGGTGGGTAAAGCTCGTGGATGTGGTTTGGAAAGTGAGATCGGAGTGGGGATGGAAATTGGGTTGGGCAGAGATCAGGATGAGGAGCGAGATCGGGGCACAGAGAGATGGAGAGAGAGGCTGAAACCTGGGAGAGAGATTGGGAGGGGGAAACGACTGGAGTAAAGAGAGCCTGGAGGAAAGTGAGATGGGGGGGGGGGGGATAGGTAGCGATTGAAAATGAGCGAGAAAGCGACCGGGCTCGGGAGAGACACGAGTTTGGAGAGACGGGAAAGAGTGACTGAGGGAGTTAGAGACTGGTGGGAAGGGGAAGAGACTGGGGATTAGAGAAGGACAGATGGGTGGGGAGACACACGGGGGGGTTATAGTCTGAGGGACAAAAAAACCGGCAGAGATTGACGGGGCAGAGAAAACTGGCTAGAGTGAGGCGGGGGGAGAAACGGTGGAGATACGGCAGTGGGAGAATGTTATGAGAGAGAGAGAGACCGGAAGTGAGAAAGACTGGGTAGAGAGACACTGGGCAGAGAGACGGATAGAGAGAGCGACGTAGAGAGATTAGGGAGTGAGAGAGACTGACGAGGAGATAGTAAGCTATAGAGAGAAACTGGAGGATAGAGAGACTGGGGGAGAGGCAGAAGGAGTAGAGCGAGTAGGTAGGGAGAGACGATGAGAGGGGGGCTAAGGGGATAGAGAGAGTGGGGTTAGAGACGCTGTGGGCTCCGAGAGATACTGAGAGATATGGAGAGAGAGGGCAAGGGAGACTCCAGAGCAGGTGGGCGGGAAATACTAGGAGAACAGACAGGGAGAGAGACATTTTGGAGATAGATAGATCGGGGAGAAAGAGATTGGAGGAGAAAGACGTGTGCCCGTTCAGTGAGGGGCACAGCTTTTTTGGGCTGAAAGAGAGACTAAGGGGTAGAGGGGATGATTGTTTATTGAGACAAACTGGGTAGGAAGAGACTTTGGGAAAGAGAATGAGGAACGGGAGACACGAGTGAAGGGACACTGGGGACCGACAAAGACAAGGGAGAAGGCGGGCGAGAAAGACGAGGGACAAAGGGTCGGGGAAGATAAGATGTGAAGAGTGAGAGCGCTGGTGGCGAAAGAGAAGGGGGGCACTAGGAAGAAACGAAAGGGAGTGATAAGGAAAAGAGCGAGAGAGTTAGAGACTGGATGAAGAGTGGGAGAGAGAGAGGATCTGGGCGACAGAGAGTCTGGAGTGCTGAGGAGAGAGAAAGTGGGGAGGGAGTGTGAGACTAATTTGCAAAGGGGATGGGAACAAGTGCAGAGAGACAGAAGGGTGTAAAATGAGAGTAGAAGCAAAAAGTAGTAAGGTGAAATGTAAAAGTGGCAGGCAGGCAAATCCAGGTCAAAAAGCAAAAAGGGTAACTTTTCAACATAATTGTATAAGAGCTAAAGTGTTGTAAAAACAAGCCTGAAGGCTTTGTGCGTCAATGCGAGGAGCATTCGTAAAAAGGTGGATGAATTGAATGTGCAGATAATTATTAATAAATATGATATCGTTGGGATCACAGAGACATGGCTCCAGGGTTATCAAGGTTGGGAGCTCACATCCAGGGATATTCAATATTCAGGAGCGATAGACAGGAAAGAAAAGGTGGTGGGGTAGCATTGCTGGTTAGAGAGGAGATTAACGCAATAGAAAGGAAGGACTTTAGCCTGGAAGATGTGGAATCGATATGAGTAGAGCTGCATAACACTAAGGGGCAGAAAACACTGGTGGGAGTTCTGTACAGGCCACCTAACAGTAATAGTGAGGTTGTGGATGGCATTAAACAGGAAATTAGAAATGCGTGCAATTAAGGAACAGTAGTTATAATGGGTTACTTCAATCTAAATACAGATTGGGTGAACCAAATTGGTAAGGGTGCTGAGGAAGAGTATTTCTTGGAATGTATGCGGGATGGTTTTCTGAACCAACATGTCGAGGAACCAACTAGAGAGTAGGCCATTCTAGATTGGGTATTGTGCAATGAGGAAGGGTTAGTTAGCAATCTTGTCGCGCGAGCCCCCTTGGGTAAGAGTGACCATAATATGGTGGAATTCTTCATTAAGATGCAGAGTGACATAGTTAATTCACAAACAAAGGTTCTGAACTTAAAAAGGGGAAACTTTGAATGTATGAGAAGTGAATTAGCTAAGATAGACTGGCAAATGATACTTAAATGGTTGACGGTGGATATACAATGGGAAGCATTTAAAGATCGCATGGATGAACTACAACAATTGTTCATCCCAGTTTAGCAAAAGAATAAACCAGGGAAGGTAGTGCACACGTAGCTGACAAGGGAAATTAGGGATAGTATCAAGTCCAAAGACGAAACCTATAAATTTGCCAGAAAAAGCGACACACCTGAGGACTGGGAGAAATTCAGAGTCCAGCAGAGGAAAACAAAGGGCTTAATTAGGAAAGGGAAAAAAAGATTATGAGAGAAAGTTGGCAGGGAACATAAAAACTGACTGTAAAAGCTTTTATAGATACGTGAAAATAAAAAAAATATTGGTTAAGACAAATGTAGATCCCTTATAGTCAGAAACAGGTGAATTGATCATAGGGAACAAGGACATGGCAGACCAATTGAATAACTACTTTGGTTCTGTCTTCACCAAGGAGGACATAAATAATCTTCCGAAATTATTAGGGGACCGATGGTCTAGTGAGATGGAGGACTTGAGGGAAATACTGTTAGTAGGGAATTGGTGTTAGGTAAATTGAAGGGATTAAAGGCAGATAAATCCCCAGGGCCAGATGGTCTGCATCCCAGAGTGTTTAAGGAAGTAGCCCAAAAAATAGCGGATGAATTAGTGATAATTTTTCAAAACTCCTTAGATTCTGGATTTGTTCCTGAGGATTGGATGGTGGCTAATGTTTCATACTTTTTTAAAAAAGGAGGGAGAGAAAAAACGGGGAATTATAGTGCGGTTAGTCTGACATCGGTGGTAGGGAAAATGCTAGAGTCGGTCATCAAAGATGTAATAACAACACATTTGGAAAGAGGTGAAATCCTCGGACAAAGTCAGCATGGATTTGTGAAACGAAAATCATGTCTGACGAATCTTATAGAATTTTTTGAAGATGCAACTAGTAGAGTGGATAGGGGAGAGCCAGTGGATGTGGTATATTTAGATTTTCAAAAGGCTTTGACAAGGTCCCACACATGAGATTGGTGTGCAAACTTAAAGCACACGATATTGGGGGTATGGTATTGATGTGGGTAGAAAATTGGTTGGCAGACAGGAAGCAAAGAGTGGGAGTAAACAGGACCTTTTCAGAATGGCAGGCAGTGACTAGTGGGGTGCCGCAAGGCTCAGTGCTGGGACCCCAGTTGTTTACGATATATATTAATGATTTCAACGAGGGAATTAAATGCAGCATCTCCAAGTTTGCGATGACACGAAGCTGGGTGGCGGTGTTAGCTGTGAGGAGGATGCTAAGAGGATGCAGGGTGACTTGGATAGGTTAGGTGAGTGTGCAAATTCATGGCGGATACAATTTAATGTGGATAAATCTGAGGTTATCCACTTTGGTTGCAAGAACAGGAGAACAGATTATTATCTGAATGGTGGCCGATTAGGAAAAGGGGAGGTGCAACGAGATCTGAGTGTCATTGTACACCAGTCATTGAAGGTGGGCATGCAGGTACAGCAAGCGGTGAAAAAGGCAAATGGTATGTTGGCATTCATAGCAAAAGGATTTGAGTACAGTAGCAGGGAGGTTCTACTGCAGTTGTAAAAGGCCTTGGTGAGACCGCACCTAGAATATTGTGTGCAGTTTTGTTCCCCTAATCTGAGGAAAGACATTCCTGCCATAGAGGGAGTACAGAGAAGGTTCACCAGATTGATACCTGGGATGGCAGGACTTTCAGACTGGATCGACTAGGCTTATACTCACTGGAATTTAGAAGATTGGGGGGGATCTTATTGAAACGTATAAAATTCTACAGGGATTGGACAGGCTAGATGCAGTAGGATTGTTTCCGATGTTGGGGAAGTCCAGAACGAGGGGTCACAGTTTAAGGATAAAGGGGAAGCCTTTTAGGACCGAGATGTGGAAAAACTTCTTCACACAGAGAGTGGTGAATCAGTGGAATTCTCTGCCACAGGAAACAGTTGAGGCCTGTACATTGGTTATATTTAAGAGGAAGTTAGATATGGCCCATGTGGCTAAAGGGATCGGGGGTATTGCGAGAAAGCAGGTACAGGGTTCTGAGTTGGATGATCAGCCATGATCATACTGAATGGCGGTGCCGGCTCGAAGGGCCGAATGGCCTACTCCTGCCCTTATTTTCTATGTTTCTATGTGAAAACGTGACGTGTAATAGTTTTGCTACAACAAGTGTATGGGACATTGGAAAAAAAGTTGAATTTCCCCATGGGGATGAATAAAATATCTATCTATCTATCTATCTATCTATCTATCTATCTATCTATCTATCTATCTATCTATCTATCTATCTATCTAGGGAGGCAGTAGCGAGTGATTTGTCGGGGGTTGGTGAGAAGCTTGGAGGGAGACCTCAGGGTTGGAGAGAGGCTCAGATGAGTGACTGTGAGGTGAGAGAGAGAGAGACGATGAGAATCTTGCTAGAAGTGCGGCGAGAGACTAGATGTTAGATAGAGCCGGCAGAGCTAGAGACTGTGGGTGGGTTATAGAGAAACTGAGGGATGAGACACAGACTGGGATGAGGGAGGATGGGGCATTGTGAGTCAGAGAAAACGTTTACGTACCGTGATTCATTAGAGGGCTTTCATACTCGCTCGTCATTTTAGGATTGCACAACTTCCATTGTAAAATCCCTCTGAAACATCCATCCAGCCTTTTCCGTCTTTGACTGACCCTTCCCTCCCTGTCACACTGATCCCCCTCTCCACCACATCTCCCGATCCCCTTCTCTGAACCGCCTTCGCGACAATTCTCACTTCCTCTTCCGACCACCCTCTTCTGCATGACGCCCTCCCTCCCCTCCTCCGACCTGACCCTCACCATCTCCGTCACCCTCCACTGAAATTGTCTTCCCTCCCCTCTTTGGTGCCCCTTGTCCTTCCCGATCGGGACCGTGCCTGCCTGCCGGAGAGAGGTGCATTGCCCCGGGGTGTGGGGCGGGTGGTGTACGCGGACGGGATGCAGCCAGCCCTGTTCCCAGTCTGCAGTCGGATTTAGAGTCACAGCCGGAGCTCAGTGCGTACCAGAGCCGGGGTGGACTGGAAGGAGGTAGGGAGAATCTGGCCCGTGTCTCCGTCACCTGTACCTTGAAGTACCTGTGTTCCCCCTCCACCCAGCAGGTCCCTTCTACTCCTATTCTATACGGTGATTCACCGGTGCCTATCCTCATCCGGACGCAAAACGCCCCCGAGCTCCTGCCTCTGTCCCAGACGGTAAGGGTGCTGAAGGCGCGGGAGCATCCCGAGTGTGTGTTCAGAGGGGCCTCGCCTGCGAGTCGTTTTGGATCCATAGGTTCTGAGGACGAAGAGGCTGTGGGAAGGTTGGAGATTTACCTCACCTCCGTGATCATTGGGGGAGAGCCGGCCCGGTGGGTGGGTGATCAGAAGTCCAGGCACTCGTGTGTCTGGCGGTGCTCCTGGGCTCGTGGATTCCGTAGCCTGGAGGTCAATGGAAGGCTCGGGTGAAAGCATGGAAATGCGGGGCTCCGCCGTTAGGGGGAGCTACTACATGAAGGGATGGGGTGGGGAAGCTCGATTTGTCATTGTAACTATTTATGGAACAACACCAAACGGACTTGTGAAAAATACAGCAAAATTTGTATTTTAGTGTGCTTCACTCTGTACTGGCACTCACCTTTCGTAAACGGGGCACACACTAATCCCAGAGGCCTGTGTCAGTACCAAAACAATGCCAGCATCTCGCTATGTCTCCCCAGCCTGGTGTCACCCCAAACTAACCCCACTGCCCAGTTGTCCTAGCATATTCCCCATAGCCCTGTGTCAGTTCTTAAACTAATCCCCCTGCCCCTCTCTCTCCCCACACCATCGTGTCAGTTCCCAAACGAATCCCGTTACAGCGATCTCTCCCCACGAACCTATGTCAGTCACCGAACTAACCATACTGTCCTGCTAATAGTGGAGGATTACAAATACCTGGGGATACGAATGGTCAATAAATTGGACTGGTCAAAGAACACTGAGGCTGTCTACAAGAAAGGTCCGAGCCGTCTCTATTTCCTGAGGAGACTGATGTCCTTTAACATCTGCCGTACGATGCCGAGGATGTTCTACGAGTCTGTGGTGGCCAGTGCTATTATTTTTGCTGTTGTGTGCTGGGGTAGTGGGTAGAGGGTAGCAGACACCAACAGAATCAACAAACTCATTAGTAAGGCCAGTGATGTTGTAGGGGTGGAACTGGACTCTCTGACTGTGGTGTCTGAAAAGAGGATGCTGTCCAAGTTGCATGCCATCTCGGACAATGACTCCCATCCACTCTATAATGTACTGGTTAGGCACAGGAGTACATTCAGCCAGAGACTCATTCCACCGAGATGTAACACTGAGCGTCACAAGAAGTCATTCCTGCCTGTGGCCAACAAACTTTAAAACTCCTCCCTCGGAGTGTCAGACACCCTGTGCCAATAGGCCGGTCCTGGACCTATTTTCACCCGGCATGACTAACATCATTATTTAATTATTTATGGTTTTATTTTGCTATATTTCTTCACTATTCTTGATTGTTACGGCTATAACGAAACCCACTTTCCCTCGGGATCAATAAAGTATGTCTGTCTGTCTTTCTGTGTGTCTATCTCCCCACAGGCCCGAAGTTTCCAAAGTAATGAATTGGCTAAATGTAATTGTGATGCTTTAGGCTGGAATCTCAGAGCTAAAACAGGGAACGGATGCACCCTGGGAAATGTACACCGGAAATGAGAAGGTATTTTCGGCAGCACTTGCATAGGGTTCTGGAAAGGTGAAGGAACCATGCTTGACAGAGATGTGAATCATCTAGTCAGGAGAAAGAAAGAAGCTGACTAGGTTTAGAAAGCTAGGATCGGACACGGCTGTAGAGTTTTCAAAGCAGCCAGGGACGAACTGAAGAATGGAATTAGGGAACTTGAAAACCCCACGGCATTCTAGATGTGTGTGAAGAAGTGGATGACTAGAGTGACAGTAGGACCGGTCAGGGGTAGAGATGAAACATACGTCTGGAGTTGGTGGAGGTGGGACAGGTACTTAATGCGGACTTTACTTCAATTTTCAACAATAAGAGCGATCCTAAAATTTGGGAGGACAGTTCTAAACCGGCTGATGTGCAAAAACAGGTCGAGGATGTAAAAAAGTCGATGTACAGGAGCTTTTGGAAAACATTCGGATAGATGAGTCCTTTTGTGAAGTTGCGAGAAACCCCAGGTTACCGTGGGAAGCGGAGGAAGAGATTTCTGCGCCCTTGGCGATTACCTTTGCGCTATCACTGCCGCACTTGTAGTAAAGGGGACCTACTTCAGTGACGGACAAATTATTGGAGAAGTTTCTTAGAAACCGAATTTGCAAGGTTTGGGAGAATTTGATTTCGGAGAATCAGAATGGCTTGGGAGAGGAAGGTTCAATGCCAGGTTCAATTCGGTGAGGATGTAACAAAACACATTTGTAAAGGTAGAAAAGTTTATCTGGTATAAATAGATCTTAATAAGGCATTTGATACGGTTAACCAATGTAGGACCGTTCATAGCGTCAGAAGGCTTGGTATCCAGGGAGAGGTGGCTGGTGGATTCAGGACTGATGCCCACAGAAGGCAGACTGTAGTTGTGGATGGAGCGTTTTCTCCCTGGATGTCGGTGACCAGTGGTGTCCTGCACGGATCAGTTTGAGACCCCTGTCTTTTAGGTTTTTATGAATGATTTTAGAAGGTTGCCACGCATTACAACAGGACAGTGACAGGACGCAGAGCTGCGCTGAGAAGTTACAAATGGAGCTCAATCCGAAAGGTAGAAGTTTTTCTCTTTGGGAGAGTGCATTTGAAGGCAAAGGTATTACTTGCTCGAGTCAACAGAGTATCGCACGTTAGTAGCAGTTCCACAATGGAAACAGAGTGGTGAGACTCTCTCCAATAAGCCGAGGGAGGCTCATCGGTACGAGTATCACAATCGACACGGAGCGGTGCCCTGCAGGAGTAGAAGGAAGTGTGATTGACAGGTGAGCTTGAACACTTCCGCTGTTCTGCACATACACATAGTGACCATTGCCTTATGAAAACAGTTGAACTCGGCCTTTTCTCCTCGGAACGACGGAGGATGAGAGGTGACCTGATAGGGTGATGAGAGTCATTGATCATGTGGATAGTCAGAGGCTTTTTTCCCAGAGCGGAAATATTTGCCAGAAGAGGACACAGGATTAGGGTGCTTGGGAGTAGGTACAGATGAGATGTCAGGGGTAAGTTTTCTACGCAGAGAGTGGTGAGTGCGTGGTGTTACGTTCCCCAGTAACCGGGTGACTTACCAGCAAAGATAGAGAGGTCCGCTGAAGCCTGATGATACTATTTTCAAACATTTTATTTATAAAGGGGCACAAACGTACGGTTAATACGAAACAATCAGATCATATACATCGTCAAAACTCAATCTAAAGCACAGGTATAGTAATAATCAATCAAAAATAAGCTCTATCGTTGTCTAGGGGATACTGAGTCCAATGGAATATAAGAGTCACTCAAAGTCTGCAGGCTTCCCCGTTTCAGGAACCGCTGACATTTCACGTGTTGGAGAGAGAGAGAAGGAACACTTGCCCGTCGTCTTTGCGAAGCAAATCCCTGTTGTTAGTTAAAACGGTTTTTCCTTCGGTTCCAGCCACAGACTCCCGATCCGGAATCTAACGCACGTGGCTTCCTTCAGAATGGCTTCCCGCTCCGACGGGAAGCGCTATCGTGTCTTCTTCGTGTGTCTCCTTGGTGCGTCTGAGGCCCCGCCTCGGTAGCCCACCTTTTATCTGGACTGGCAGGGTTGTAGATGTCAATCAGGGTGGGGGTGAGGCAATCTTTCCCCCATCACCCATCTCACATTGCCCTGAGGGTTTGCACGTAGTCCGGTTCCTTATTCCACAAAGGTGTCTCCCAAGACAATGGCTCTGTCCAAGGCTTTTGTCTGGCTGAGCGGCCCGCCCGCATTCCAAACCGTAACTCTCTCTCTCTCTCTCTCTTGCGATTCTCACAAAGGAGGGGGCTGGGGTTATAACACCTCCCCTCTTAAAAGTTTTTTTTTACCAGCGGTTAAAAACAAGTTGGTGTAGGATTTTTTTTTTTTGGAATCTAACATACTACACAAGCTTTTCTCTTCACAGAGTACTACCGTTATACATTCCAGTCAGTATCTAAACAGGTAACAATTACAGTGCCTCTCTCTTTAATATCTTAACATCACGTACCGTACTAAAGTCTGGCAGCATCAAACTTCAGCTCAATAACCACCTATTTTTATTTATTTTCTTCAGCAACATAACTAAGGAGGTGTGATCTTAGCTTTGGTGCATCTACAAAAGTTTATACAAATACTAATCGTTTCGGTCGTGTTATTTCACCGGCAGGTCTCCATAGGGGTTGTCTTTATTATTCACAGGCTTTGGCGCAAACCCGTACAACCGGCGTCGCTGTTTAAAAATGACCATTTCTATTAACCGTCGCCTCTTTCCCGGGGAGTCCCCCCGTGGGGAACTTGAGTAATTTGGCGAGGTACTCCACCGCCTTTCCTTTCCACGAGGGTTATTATCTTAACTCCGTGTCCCCAGCCTAGTCTATCATGGGAATTTCCGCCCAATTCTTTTATGCTACACAGGTAGTTAACCCTTTTGTCAAGACCACACAGGCTGATGTGTTTCAGTTCGAACCTTTTTCTCCGGCCGCATTTAAATTTCGGCTTCCTCACAGCGCTTTCTTGAATAACAATAGCGTGTGAGGCCCCTTTACATTCCAAATCAACCTGTAATCGATGCGCAGGCATCAATCTAGACATTAACTCTTTTCCATTCGATTTGGGAACTACAGATTTACCGTTCTCCTCCACAACAACAGTTATCTCCCCATTCGTAAACTCCACATTAACTCTGAACACCCCCTTCAGCACAACCATCTGGGAACTCACACTTCCCAAGGTTAACCCTTTCTTCCCCGAACCAAGTCTATCTGATCCAAAAGGTCAAATACTTTTCTGAGCTCCGTGACTAGGTTTAGGACCACGGGCATCCCCATCTTGGACACACTCAAACGGGGCATTGGCCTCTTCCAGGCTTTCAATACCCATACCCTTTTCAAATTCTAAATTCCCCTGATTCTCCCAGTTACTCTCTGGGCAACTCACTTCCGGAGTAAACTCAACCCCGCGGGCTGAAACAACCCCATCTGCCAACCCAGCAGACTTCTTCAAGGTAATGGCATCCTTTACATCGAGGACTGCCCTCATTTCATTATCGGGGACACCTTTAGACTCATCCATGTCCAACCCTGGACCTTTTAACAGCTTTATCCGTTTCTCATCTTTATTTCCTACCTCTAGGACCTTTTTCTTCGCTAAGGGAGAATCTACCTTCTCTCCCTTACCCCCTTTTACGTTACTATTCCTCGTTTTACCCCCCCCCCCCCGAAACCCTCGTGGCGCGGGGTCGGTAAAGACGTCTGGGCCAATTGTAAACTGCTCGCTTTCTCAGCTGCCGCTCTCGACAGGCTGCGAGTGTCCGCGCATGCGGGATAGATCGGGGACTCTATGGGCGGGGCCTCAACTCTCACGGGCTCCCATCTTCCCACCCGCTAGGTCGTTACCCAGAAGGACGTCCACGCCTTCCCCCGGCAACTCCGACAGGACCCCCAGTTCCACTGGTCCCGACACCAACTCACAATCTAGAAGGACCCTATGCAAAGGCACCACCTCGGTCCAGTTTCCTATGCCTCTCAGGGCTACCTCGCCCGTCGGAGGTCCGAATGGTAATACGTTACGACTAATTAATGATAGCTCAACCCCTGTGTCTCTCCAAATCCGTACGGGGATTGGCGGGTCCCCCTTCCTCACAGACACGGTTCCGGGTGACAGATAAATCTCCGATCCCTCGCGCTCTCTGCCCCCCTGGGACCCTCTTGCCGATTTTCTGATTACCACTGCACGCCCGATAGGGATCGCTGCTCTCTCTCTCTCTGGCTCCTTTCTCGGAGCAAAGCATTTAGATGCAATATGACCCACCTTTCCACAAATAAAACAGGTCAAGCCAGGACCTCTCCTGCCGTCTTGCCTCTCCTCAATTTTACCACTAGCTCCCAGTGGGATCTCCGCCTCAGCCGGCGGGCTTTCCCTACCATTCCGACGGTCTCTCGGGTAACTTTTTGGCGAGGAAAACTTTGTCTTGTGGGTTAGGGCATATTCATCTGCGAACCTAGCAATTTCTGAGATGGACTGATTCGTCCTCTCATTTAAATACATCCGGATCTCTTCCGGAACACAACCTTTAAATTCCTCAATCAAAAATAACTCCCTGAGACGCCCATAGTTGTCAGCCACCTTTTCCGCGGTGCACCAACGGTCCAAGAGCACACCCTTCTCATGGGCTAGCTCGGTATTCGTTTGATTCCACCCTTTCCTTAAATTTCGGAACCTTTGTCTATACGCCTCAGGTACTAACTCGTAACCTCGGAGAATGGCCTCCTTTACTTGGTCATAATTCCTTTCCCCTTCCGGGGGCAACGCTGCATATGCCCGCTGTGCTTTCCCTCGTAACACACTTTGTAACAACGCCACCCACTGCTCTCTGGGCCACTTCTGATTCACTGCCACCTTTTCAAAAAGCAAGAAATAACTATCAACATCCGTCTTCTCGAACGGGGGGACCAACATCAACGCCCGACTACCATCAAACCCCTCCTCTCTCTCTACCCCTTGAGCTCTTCGCTCTTGCCTTCGCCTGTCCAGCTCCAATTCATGGCTCCTTTGTTTCTCTTTCTCTTCTGCTTCTAGCTGCTTTAGTTTGAACGCCTGCTCTCTTTCCTTTTCCTTTTCCTTCGCAGCTGCTTCTAGCTGCTTTACTTTAAGATCATGTTCCAACCTTACTTTCTCCAACTCTAACTGATCTGTCCCACTCGCTAATCTCTTTTCGGGGATATTTTCCAAATCCTCAGCTGCAAGCACCTTCTTCCCAATGTAATACTGATTTATGACCCTTCGCACTTCCTGCTTTTTCATTGATGACCTCACCTCTGCGAGGTCTAACCCCTTTGCCAGATATACCAAGTCTAATTTGGTAGCCGCCCCTAGCGCCTCTACAGTCGGTTTTCTCATAAATTCATCCACATCCATCTTTGCTGGTTTCCTGTCTGGCTACCTGCGTAACCAGATTTAAGTTTGGACTTACAGCCCGATTCACTGACCCTCCCCTTTGGTTTCAAATCCCGGGACGAGGCCCCACTTGTTACGTTCCCCAGTAACCGCGTGACTTACCAGCAAAGATAGAGAGGTCCGCTGAAGCCTGATGATACTATTTTCAAACGTTTTATTTATAAAGGGGCACAAACGTATGGTTAATACAAAACATTCAGATCATATACATCCTCAAAACTCAATCTAAAGCACAGGTATAGTAATAATCAATCAGAAATAAGCTCTATCGTTGTCTAGGGGAATACTGAGTCCAATGGAATATAAGAGTCACTCAAAGTCTGCAGGCTTCCCCGTTTCGGGAACCGCTGACATTTCACGTGTTGGAGAGAGAGAGAAGGAACACTTGCCCGTCGTCTTTGCGAAGCAAATCCCTGTTGTTAGTTAAAACGGTTTTTCCTTCGGTTCCAGCCACAGACTCCCGATCCGGAATCTAACGCACGTGGCTTCCTTCAGAATGGCTTCCCACTCCGACGGGAAGCGCTATCTTGTCTTCTTCGTGTGTCTCCTTGGTGCGTCTGAGGCCCCGCCTCGGCAGCCCACCTTATCTGGACTGGCAGGGTTGTAGATGTCAATCAGGGTGGGGGTGAGGCAATCTTTCCGCCATCACTCATCTCACATTGCCCTGAGAGTTTGCACGTAGTCCGGTTCCTTATTCCACAAAGGTGTCTCCCAAGACAATGGCTCTGTCCAAGGCTTTTGTCTGGCTGAGCGGCCAGCCCGCATTCCAAACCGTAAGGCTCTCTCTCTCTCTCTCTCTTGCGATTCTCACAAAGGAGGGGGCTGGGGTTATAACAGTGGAATGGCCTGCAAGCAACGGTGGTGGAGGCGGATACGATAGGCTCTTTTGAGAGACTTTTGGATAGGTAAATGGAACTTAGAGAAATAGAGAGCTATGGGTAACGCTAGTAATATCTAAGGTAGGGACATATTTGGCACAACTTTGGGTCAAAGGGCCTATATTGTGCTGTACGTTTTATATGTTTCTATGTTTTTATGAAAGACGATATACCGGAAAGCAAATCAGGGGAAAAACAGACAACCTCGTGGCAAATTATAGAACAGCCCGAAAACCTGCGGAATGTTCACAGATTTTACTTGTTACCTTTGTTCAAACTGAGAATGGATGGCGAAATTCTTGTAGAATTGTAGCTGGTTTGAGAAAATCTTTAATGTTAAATCGACTGCATGGCGCGTCACGCGTATGGGGTGGTCAAGTCATGCGCTGGAAGAGGTCAGGTTCCTGCCAAACACCCCATGTTTGCGCTTGAAAACACTGTTCTTCAAACAGCCCACAGCCCTCGCTAATTTCCCGAGGACACGTTCCATTTTTGATCACAGGCCTCTGGAATACCGCTGTGGTTTTTTTTACAGTGTTTGGAGGAAAATAAGTGCAGTGTATTTTATTATAACACATGTCAGCTGTCATTGTCTAATCCATCACTCAGAATGACTGGAATGAACGAAAGAAAAAAATGAACGAATATTCCCCTTTAATAAAGAAGTGTTCTCCATTTCACCCGCCAGAACAAACTCCTTCCCTCAATTTCAGAAGCGAATGTGCTCCGTCCAATGTTACAACATAAATCGACTTCAATATGCATGCCGACTTTAAAAGCAGCACAGCTATAAAAATATCCTATTTAAATAGCTGAAGCCGGGTATCATGGAGAATAACATGGAAAATTCACATCATACTTTAGTTAAAGTAAATAGATTGCAATATCCCTTGAGGAGTCAAATTAATGACACGGGGATAGTGAGTAAAAAATAGTTTAACGTAAGTGTTTGTGCAATTGGTTGTCACTAATGTCCCTGATGTGACAGCCACGCTAATTGCCTCAGTGGAATTGTTCTCACCTCAATAAAAGTCTGCTAAACCGATCACCAGTCCATCTGAGCAGCTGAAACCTTCTGCATAACTGAACGCTGCTTCTAACGGAATATGGGATATGCGGCGATTTACTACATCGCGGCCATTTTCTATCCCGCACTTGTAGCGGTTGGTGTCCCCGGTAAGATGCCGGAGCTGGTTACTTTATGTATGGTGCCGTCGTTACTCTGCTGCGGTATCTGCACTGTTACTGAGCACAGATGCTACCGTCGGCTGAAACGTGTTTGCGGAATGGAGGATTCAGGAATCTAATGGTTTTATTTCCATTTTCCATACTATGATGGCAGTGTTTTCTTCTTTTCTCAATTAAGTTGGTGTCGATATTGTCGTTGCTTTATAATTTCACCTCGCTTGGCTTTCTGAAGTGATGCTGGTCTCTGCTTTTCTAGGTCCGAGTTTCTATCAGTGCAGTCTCTTCGATCTTATAACAACGTGACAGCTTATTTAAATGACGGTCCAGTCTATTTTCGACACGTAGGTCTGTTCTTCTGTAAGTCAGTAAATGAGAACTCGTGCTTTGTTTCTCCTTGATGCCACTTTGTCACCGCTACAAATAATCCCGTCTATTCTTTCACTCCTAATAATGGAAATGGTGTTCTTTACAGGAGCGATCGACTGCTGACCGGTACGAGAGTCGTGAAACTCGGATGCCTCGCTCTAAACTGTGGGAAGGTCGCCAATCCACTGACACTCACATCCGTCATTGTCCTCCAGCCGGAGTGCAGCGACGGAGACCACACCCACTGGATTCCCGCTTTCCACTGCCAAACAGACCATACTCTGCATAGCATCGGTAGAATGGGGGAATTCAGGGAGCTGACCATATTTCTATTTTGTTTCCAAATTTCTTGCAGTTAATTTAACGGCGATTGTGATCCTTTCTCGGGGAAAATGCGGACTCTCCAAATGCATCACCCGTTACCTGGTTGGAATGGCAACAGCGGATCTGATGGTGGTTATCGTGTTTGCTTTAGTAGAACAGACCAACAATATCCACATTTATTCCAGATCCCTGCTCCTCACTCCTGTATGCGCTCTGACACTTGTATTTCGGACTGTAACGACGGACTGTTCTGTTTGGTTCACTGTCAGTTTTACTTTCGATCGCTTCATCGCCATATGTTGCCGAAAGCTGCGGGAGCGATACTGCACCGACAGAACAGCAGCGGTGGTTATCGTGACCGTGGTTATAGTGAGCTGCGGGAGAAGTGTCCCGATTTACTTTGGTATTGGACCTTACGTCATCATTGACAACACGCCGTGGCGGTGCACCGTCACGTATGAATACGCCACTTTACCCGTGTGGAGAGCATACCAATTACTACACATTATCTTAACACCATTGCTACCAATCGGATTAATCCTGGTTTTTAACGGGTTAACTGTAAGACATATCGTTGTGGCAAATAGAGTCCGCAGAAAGCTTCGGCACAGCAGCGACAATCAGAAAGATGCCGAGGTGGAAAAACGCAGAAAATCGATGATTTTGTTGTTTTCTATATCAGCTAATTTCATATTATTTTGGATGCCCTATGTTGCGCATACCCTGAAATGGCAAAAGGAAAACTATTTTTTCGAGGACAGATATTTGAGTTCCCCAGTATACATCCTACAGCAATTTGGGTACATGTTTCAAGTACTCAGCATGTGCACCAATACTTGCATCTATACACTGACACAGAGAAAATTCAGAGAAGAGCTGAGGAATGGAATGAAGTATGTGTTTACATTAAATGGTCATCTGTGTAGATAACACCCGTGTCTAATGGTAAGTGGCGGGGTTTTGAAATAAAGCCGTTTTACAATGAACAGGTTTGGCAAATATGTCATAAATTCAAACAATCATATGCCTGGTCATTCGGAAATTGCAGAATTGGCGGAAGATTGCTGACTTCATACAGTTCAAGTTGGTAGCAATACAAACGTTCAATGCTGCTGGCGTGATTGTCACTTTGGTTGATTTATGTTCCAAACTATCACAGACACTCGTCTGTCACAAGGGCAGGAATGGCTTCAGGACTTTCCGGGTTTTAGATGTTTCAAAATGGACAGGGTCGTGAAACAGAGTGTAAAACCAGGGATGGTAAACCAGGGATAGTATCGCAGCTGCAGAAAGGGAGAACAAAATGGAGCGTTCGGTTGTTAGTAGACTGTGAGACGAATAGAGATACATGAGGTGAGAGAACACCCCATCTGGAGTATTCTATGCAGCCTTTCACCAGATTAACAAAAACAAATATGCAGCAGGAACAGTGAGGAACCGATTGGGAAGCAGATCTTTGACGTGTGCCAAGTTATTGACACGGGCAGCTGAAACTTACACAATATTCTTTGGCACCTCCCCAGGGTAAAAGGTTTAGGTATGGCATAATTTCTCATTTGTGTCCAGGAAGGATTCATGTCACTATATGAAGACAGGCGGGCTAGCGAGCAGTCCATACCGGATCTAATTTTAGAAAATGAAATGGATCAGGTGACAGATTTCTCCGCGGGTGGGTATTTCAGAACGATAGCGTAGAACTCTCCGACATTTACCTTGCATGAGGACGAGGAAGCATGTAATTTGGGGTTTGCGATGTATGGTGCTACCTGGCAGGAAATTAGGAACGTACATTGGGAAATGATGTACTCAGGAAAATGCGCCACATATCTGTGGAGATTGTTTAGGTAGCACTGACATGGGGTTCAGTAAGAGCTTGTCTCATTGATGCAGGGAATGGATGATAGCGTAAACTAACTCTGGCTGACAAGAAAGTTGGAACAGCTCGCCAAGAGGAAGAAAGAAGGATACTTAAGGTTTAGGAAGAAAAGATCGGGTAGGGTTATCGCGAGTCACAATGCAGACAGGAAAGAATTTAACAATGGGCTTCGAAGAGTTAGAAGGGGACTTGAGAGCCCTTGGCGAGATTCACTGTGATGAACAGGAGGAGACTGGAGAGAGTGTGGGCAGATCAGTGGAAAACTAATGTCTGGAGTCAAGGAGGCGGTGAAGTTCCTCACTGAATGCATTGCTGAGTGTAAACGCAGCGCAAAAAGGCAGATATGCTCGAACATGCCGAGGCTCAGAAAAAAAGATGCGCTGGAAGTTTGGAAAACATGATGATAGATGATTTCCCGATACCGTCCAGGTAATTTTGGAAGGCGAGCGAAGATATTGCTGCACTTTTGGACATGATATTTGTGTCTTCGCTGGCTATGGAAGTAGAACTTGAAAATTCGGGGACGGGAAATGTAATCCCTCTGTTGATGAAAGATAATAGGTACACTCTTTCGAATTAGACACCACTGACTATTATGTCAGTAGTGGGTAAACTATTGGAGAAAGGCTGTAGTGGAGGGAATTTATCGGCATTTGGATGCATTCAAACAGTCAACAGTCGATATGGATGCATTAATTTTGATAAGCGTTTGATTAGTTCCCAATAGTAGAATCACTCAGGAAGTCAGGAGGCATGGGATCTGGAGAAACCTGGCTGCGTTGATTCCGAATTGGATGATGTAGTAGATAGATAGAGTGAATTTTGGCTGGAAGACAGCGGGCACCCGTGTTCCGGAAGGAGGTTCGAAATTTTGGTACAACTTATAACTATATTTGAACTCTATAGTTACAGAGAGAAATAATCGATTTAATTCGACCACCTAGCGGCAGCTGGATAATTTATGGAATTAGGGCTGACGACGTAAGCAAATCGCTAAAGTATTGACTAAACTAAAAAGTTGTCTAAACTGACCTGTAATTTACATATTACAGGGCAGATGCAACAATGACTTCAAAACATGTTTTGCAATGGAACTCTACAACTTAAAACCAGCATTTCAAAGTGTTCAGAGCAGCTTTTGCTTCTCATTAAAAGAATCAGCGTTCCAAAACGCCAATTCCAAATTCCCATTTCAAGTACACAACATTTTATCCTAATGCCAATTTACCTCTGAATCGTGGTTTTATCGTATAACCATATAAATATTACAGCACGGAAACAGGCCTTCTTCGCCCTTCTGGTCCGTGCCGAACGCTTACTCTCACCTCCTGCCATCGACCTGCACTCAGCCCACAACCCTCCATTCCTTTCCTGTCCATATGCCTATCCAATTTTATATTAAATGACTATATCGAACCTGCCTCTACCACTTCTACTGGAAGCTCATTCCATACAGCTACCATTCTCTCAGTAAAAAAGTTTTCCCCCTCGTGTCACCTTTAAACTTTTGTCCCATAACTCTGAACTCATATCCTCTTGTTTGAATATCCCCTACTCTCAATGGAAAAAATGCCTATCCACGTCAACTCTATCTATCCCCCTCCTTATTTTAAATACCTCTATCATGTTCCCTCTCAATCTTCTACGCTCCAAAGAAAAAAGACCTACTTTGCTCAACCTTTCTCTGCAACTTAGGTGCTGAAACCCAGGTAACATTCTAGTAAATCTTCTCTCTACTCTCTCTATTTTGTTGACATCTTTCCTATAATTCGGTGACCAGAACTGTACGCAATACTCCAAATGTGGCCTTACCAATGCCTTGTGCAATTTTAACATTACATCCCAACTCCTATACTCAATGCTTTGATTTATAAAGGCCAGCATACCAAAAGCTTTCTTCAACACCCTATCAACATGGGATTCCACCTTCAGGGAACTATGCACCATTATTCCTAGATCACACTGTTCTACTGCATTCTTCAATGCCCTACCATTTACCATGTATGTCCTATTTTGATTAGTCCTACCAAAATGTCGCACCTCAAACTTATCAGCATTAAATTCCATCTACCATCTTTCAGCCCACTCTTCTAACTGGCCTAAATTTCTCTGCAAGCTTTGAAAACCTTCTTCATTCTCCACAACGCCACCTATCTTAGTATCATCTGCATATTTACTAATCAATTTACCACCCCATCATCCAGATCATTAATGTATATGACAAACAACATTGGACCCAGTACTGATCCCTGAGTCACACCACTAGTCACTGGCCTCCAACCTGACTGGTGAATCCATTTTACTACTCTAATATTAATACCTAACGAGTGAACCTTCCTTACTAACCTTCCGTGTGGAACCTTGTCAAATGCTTTGTGATTAATTCATCTTGATGCACAGAGGTATCAGTTCTGTCTCTTTGCTGTCCACTTGAACTAGAACACCTATCAGTCAAATGCAATCCATTTCATCAGCTGAGGGAGTTTTTTCCCTGTCACAGGGAACGACACTCTGCATAAAGGGTTTGCATATTTCACTGCAAACTCAGGATGGGCTGAGACTGTCACTTTCACGTGAATGGTTTCAGCTGGTCATGTTGTCAGATATTCCTGATATTCGTTTCAGGGTTGGCTTATAATTAGTGATCACATCCGTAGCCTCCGAACGGAACGCAACCTAGTCGTGATGTGAAGGCTTGCGTGGCTCAGTAACCTGGAGAGCGAAGCTGGCTGGAGTTAGGAGTTAAATGCTTTGGCTCTTGGTAGGGTCACTCATGCCAAACAAGTCAAATGGTGGAGGGCAGACTGAGAGTGTTCACCAGTCCTACAACTTCGAAGGTCCAGCTCAGAGATAACAAGCCGAACTGGTCAACGAAAACTTTAGGGAAACGAAAGTGAAAAGTTCGTCTACATGCGTACCCGTCGGTATTTCTGAATCGCTATCCGGGACTTTGCAGGCAATTGCGCAAACCGAGAAGAGGCTACTGACACCATGAATGAATCCCTGAACGTCGCCGACTGACAGGGATGGAGGATCTTCATCGCTGTCCCGAAAAGCCAGCGGCGAGACTGGCAGTAAGTTATGAAATTAGTCAGCTCCGCCCTGGGGACAGGCCTCCGTTGTGTCCAGGACATTTTCATGTAGCGTTGACTCAGAGAGGCGGCGACCGTCATTAAGGACTTCATCACCCAGGACATTCCTCTTCTCACCGTTACCGTCAGGAAGGAGATGCAGAAGCCTAAAGCCACACACTCAGTGATTCAGGAACCAATTCATCCCCTCTGCCATCCAATGTCTAAATGGACATTGAACCTGTGAACACTGCATCACTCTTTTATCTGTTTTTCTCTATTTTTCATTTAACAATTTAATGTATATATTTACTCTGATTGAATGTTTCATTGATTTTCATTTCTATATGTATAATGTATTGATTGCACTGCTGCCGCTAATTTAACAGATTTCTCGACATCTGTCCGAGATATTAAATCAGAATCTGATTCCGGGATTTAAACTCGCATATGCTTTTCCACCCGAAGCGAGAATTATACCACTCGACCAATGAGCCTGCATTCGCAGATTGCGTCACAACTGAACTCCGAAGCCATTTGAAGTTAATTGGTGGAAAACCCGTTGTACTCTCCGTTGTTGAGAGGAGAGCCTGATTTCGAAATATGTTGGGCCCGTATTTCTTTGAGATTGCAAGAGTATTCGTTACCTGATTCAGTCAAAATAAGAATATAACGGACCCTGATGTAGAGCAGATCAGAATGCGTTTGCAAATGGAAAGGAACCAAACAATGGACGCTTGTTTAAAACTCAATTCCGAGCATACTTTTCTTGCATTGGGTGATGCCTCTGAGCAATTCCCTGCCCCGGCGGCTGCTGGACGGTGAATAATTGGCATGATTTCAGGCGGGTGTATAGAAGCATTTGTTTCATGAACAGCGGAGACGCTTGATAACTGACACGCATTAAGAACTTTATTCAGGACGAATTTTCACACGTCGATGCTGCCTGGCCTGCTGAGTTCCTCCAGCCTGTTGGAATGCAGAACATTGAATAACCGACGAGGTGGTGGTGAGGTTAAAGCGATGTACTGGTCACCTATTCTGTTTTGCAAACGTGCGTCCGAATCCCGTCCTTGACCTTGCCCGTTTGTTTTGTGGCACCATCAGCTGCGCTTTCACATAAACCGCTTCAAAGTTATCATTCAAGCTCAGCTTCAAATTTACTGCTATTAAACCGTAAACAGGCAAACAGCTGGACGAACGTTTTTCTGGGTCTGAGCAGGGAAACACAAAACCTACATCACATACAACACATAAAATTATGTTAACACAATAGCATTACCAGATACTAAATATATATTCGGGAGGTATACTGTACAAGTTGACATTAAGTGCATATCCAGTACAACATATAGTTAAACATATGTGAATAATGCCACAGACGTTGCCATAAATAATGTTTAATGGATGACAACGGGCTGTTCAGAAGTCTCACAGGGCGAAGAAAATGTTACCCAGCCGAACAAACCTTGTTCCTAGCCCGTGGTACGTTCTGCCTGACGGTATGAGGTCGGAGACATCGTGGAACAGTAGGACGAATGCGAGTTGCCTTTGTTATTGACGGAGAGCCCCTGATGAATTCCTCTGACGTTCTCAAAATCCATTACAAAATCCGGGACAAAACTGATCAGCGTTTCCCCTCCCTTTCAGCAAAAGTGTCCGACTGGGTGCGGTCCGTTTCTCTGGAACTGCTTCTCTTGACTTTGATCGAAGAAGAAGAGTAAGCTGCCGTCCTATCCCGCACTCAAGGTGAGATTTATTGACCCGTCGTGGGCAATTTCTGGATTTCTGCCATTCATAGGATAGCAGTGGACATTTTGCTGCAGATTTTTTCTTACATGCGTGAGCAGGCTTCCTCCTGTTTAACAAGCATCGAGAGCAAGGATGCCGTCAGACATTGAAAGCTACCGAATGCAGACAGGGTGGATGTGGAGAGGAGTTCCCTATGGTGGGGATTTCCAGAAGTAGCGGGCAAGCCTCAGAATTGAGGGGGCGATCTTCTAGAACAGCAGTAAGGAGGATATATTTCATTAGCCAGAGAGTAGTGATTGTCACACACCTCGTTGGAGGCCAGGTCTGTGGGTATTTTTAAAGCACAAGTTGAGAGATTCCTGATTGGTCAGGGTATTAAATAATATGGCGAAAAGATAGGTGTATGGGGTTGAGAGGGATCCAGAATTAGCCAGAATCGAATGGTAGAGCACATTCGATGGGCTGAATGGCCTAATTCTCCTCCTATGTCCTATAGCAGGCGTGGGCACTTTATTGGTTTAAGACTCTATTACAGGAGCACACAAACAGCATATTCTTTTTGATGTGTTTTATTGCCACTCAAACGGAACAGGCGACGAACAGTATAGCATCGGTCTGTGATGACAAAGTCCACGGAGCCAAGCAATGGACAAGATCAACAATAACAATCATGAAACCGAGAGGCGATCCTGAGGGTGTTTCACAACAACATTCGCTGACAGCTCGCATCGTCATTTCTTCATCTTGGAGATTGTGTAATTTCCTGTCAAGTTATCCATCCCTCATCACAATTGGGATTGTAATCGAATGACATCATGTTTATTTTTATCCCAGCGGTTGTAAGACAGTCAGCTTTGTTTAGTATTGAATATTCAGTGTGCCGGAGCGAGTATAAATGAATGACCGTGGAGATTCATCAGCTCATAGTTTCTTCAGTGAGATCGCAGGCAGCTGGAAGACAGGCTGAATCTCACACAGCATGCTTGAAACATTTTACCGAGTGAGAAAGACATATTACTTGATCATCGCCGTTATCGGAGTTCCTGGTAAGAATATCTGCGAACTATCATTTGCAGTCCTATGTGCGCGGTCTGTGGTCTCGTTCAGTTACCGACAGCGTTGTGATGCCGGTGTATCGGTGCAAACATTGTGTCAAAACTCTGTGCTTTTTCCAGAAGCTCCTTTGCAGATTAATCCGCGGTGTCAGCTGAAAATGAACCGACTATTGACACAGATGTGGAGAGGAAGTTCGGTGAGATGGACTCATTTTGTGGATTCAGAGCAGACAGTTTTGATTTATCAAACGCAAAGTACACTGCAGATGCTGTGGTCAAATCAAGACGTACAAAGAAGCTGGATGAACTCAGCAGGTCGGGCAGCATCCGTCGAAACCTGACGAAGGGATCCGAAACGTTGACTGCTTCTTTCTAGTTTTGATTTATCAATGCAAAGCCGCTGTCGAAGTAAACTCCCGTCATTCACTGCGCCCAGCACCTTTACCGGTTACTTGGTTTTATCCGTCTCAATGGTGATACATGTTTGAAATTCAAATTTAAAGGTATTGCGCGGTGTTTTCAGAAACTGCTGCGAGCTCGAAGGGAAAGCGGGCAGCGAAACCCCAGTGACATTCAGCGGAGAACCGTAGACATCACTTCCGAGTGAGAATCCGTAAAAAACATCGGGAGTTTTCAAAATTCATATCGGGTGTGTGTGCGTTTTAGTGTACCGGGAATTGTTTCCACGCTCTGTTATCCGTCAAGTGAAGCAAGAAGAAAGAGTCAACCCGGCAGTGTCCGTGACAGGTCAGACCGGGTAAAGGCGATACTCCGCTCTGGAAAAAAAAGCACGGAAGCATTTAGCAAAATGCTGCAGGGATTCGGAGCAACCCCTAAAAGTGACAAATGTTTTAAAGTATCTACATTGACTTCCCTTTGAAAATTAGATGGTTTAATCACTAACGTTCAAAATATCTCAAAGTTCAGCGGGCCAGGCAAAATCTTTAAAAGCGAACACTGAAACTTTCTGTTAAGATCCATTGACACGGTGTGAAGGAGCCACGAAGAGAAGTTGTTGCAGAATGCAAACAAAGCGAGAATAAGACATGAAAATGCGGGAAATAAAATTGCTTTCAACAACGAACTTTGGAAGTGGACAGAGACGGCGGGAGCACGCCTTCGAACTATATGGAGTTTGCCAGAACATAAGTGACGGGAACTCGGTAAGCAGCATCGCCTAGACAGTTGCCGAGGTATCCAGGCCTCACAAACTAGTCGAGAACGTTCTGGTGTGAAATTTATATTGATTTTTCCATAGCGCCCTTGGCCATCAGTTGGCAATACCTCCTTCTGTAACAGCGTTTCTCTTCCAGTCCCGCGTTCTATTCCCGTTCACCCAGCATTCACGCGCTTCAGGCATCGGTCACTCCCGCTTTACACTTGACAACCTCCAGAAATGAGTTATCTGCAAAGTTTGATTGTTCTCAATTTCCAGTTTATCCCGGCCCTGAGACCCAGGGAGCGGAGAGACTGTAATTCATTCTATCTTTCTGCTGTCCCCCCAGTGAACTTAATGGCGATTACGATCCTGTCCCGGGGAAAGTGCGGTCTCACCACCTGCACCACTCGCTACCTGGTGGCCATGGCAGTAGGGGATCTACTAACCATTATCTTTCGGGTCCTTTTGTGGCGGATCAGTTATTATTACTTCCTCGGGACTTTCCTGGATATCACCCCCGTATGCAGTGTGATCTCTGTCCTGGGATTTTCAGCCACAGACTGTTCTGTCTGGTTCACCGTCACTTTTACATTTGATCGGTTTGTCGCCATCTGTTGCCAGAAGTTGAAAACAAAATATTGCACCGGGAAAACTGCGGCTGTTGTTCTGGCAACAACCGGCGTTCTGCTCTGTTTTAATAATGTGCCCAGATTCTTTACATACCATCCTGCGAAAGTCATTGACAATACACCTTGGGACTGTATTCCAAAGCCCGGCACCTATACGGATCCCGGGTGGTTGGGATATGACTGGCTTACTACCGTCCTAACGCCATTACTCCCGTTTGTGTTAATACTCCTGCTCAACGCTCTGACAGTCAGACACATTTTAGTGACTAGTCGAGTCCGTAAGGGGCTGAGGGGTCAGAGCAAGGCGGAGAACCGCAGTGACCCGGAGATGGAGAGCAGGAGGAGGTCTGTGATCTTACTTCTCACCATCTCCGGAAGCTTCATCATCCTGTGGTCGGTGAATATTGCCGAATTCCTTTATTACCTGATTGCCGGACTGGATCCAAAGAATTACAACGAATCGGAGTACATATTTCTACACTTCGGATACATGCTCATGATATTAAGTTGCTGCACAAACACGTTTATTTATGTGGTAACTCAGTCCAAGTTCAGAGAGCAGTTCATCAGCGCAGCGAAATATCCGCTCGCATCAATTATTCAACTAATTAATAAACAAAAAATTTAAATTCTTCTCAGAGGCGGTCTCCCCGATTTCAGTGCTGATGCTACAGATCTATGCCGGCTGGTGGGATACTGGCATCAGCGCTGGAGTTCGGGGCGAGAAGTTCCGGTTCGAATCCTGCCGGCTACCTTGCACGCTCTCCAGAAATGCCTGGGTTGACTGTCGAGCTCGCAAGTCGACCTCGTTAGAAAACAAACAAAACAAATTAACTGGAGAGGGATAGGCTCTTCCAGGTTCCAGGTTTTCTGGCGGTCACCCGGTGAACGCGACAGCTGTGAAAATAAAAGGGAGAGACACACAACACGGGAGCAGACACTTCGGAATCTATACTTTGTACTTTGCTTTATTGTCACCAGACAATTAATACTAGAGTGTTCAGTCATCACAGCGATATTTGTTTCTGCGCTTCGCGCTCCCTGAGGTACGATCTAGAATCCGCGACCTCCACCTCCGAACAAAAATTAAATTCATCCTAACTTTTGTTTTTTTATCTTTTCACTGTATTCCCTCTATAGTGTCCACCGCTTCCCTTTGGGTAATAACAGAGCGGGTCAGGATCTGAGCATATCCAGGACCAAATCGGCAGGAATGCAACTCATTTGATAGATTTGTCTTCTGCTTGGGAATGACACGGAAAAGGAAACAAACAGCCGAGATTTGCAGTAAACTTTACACTTCTCCTTCGTATTAGATAAACCTGTTATGCAAAAAAAAAAACAGCTCCAGAAAATTCGTGCATTTTGTTCACAATTATTGCTACAATAAGTGTATGGGACAATGGAAAAAATGTTGAATTTCCCCATGGGGATGAATAAAATATCTATCTATCTATCTACAATTGTACAAATTTCTATGGATAATCCTAATGTTCTCTCTGCATTAAGGAAGGAATGAGTTACACTTCCTGATTTCTAAAAAAAAAACATCGGAGCAAACTGCATATTAAATCTCCATTGCATTCACTCCAGCACAATCTCATGTACATACTACTACAAACAACAACACTAACAATGATGCTGTTGATGAGAATCTCTGTTCCGGGACTCTACCCATCTCCCTCGTCACTCAGACTTCTCTCCCACTCCAAATCATTTTCCCCAACCCAGATCCCTCGACTCACCCAAGCATTCCTCCTCCTGGTCTGGTTCTACCTCTCCTCCTCGGTTTCCTTCTACCTCATCTTCCTCGCGCCCCATCTCTCACTCCTTCTACTCCCAGTATCTCTCCTCGGCACTCCATTCTCTCTCTCTCAGAGCCGTTCCGCTCCAGTCTTTCTTGCCAATGCCGCTCCCTCTCTCCCCCTCCCTCTTCTATCTGCCCCACATACCCTCTCCGGCCACACTTTCTCCCCTGTCTCTTTCGCTGCTGCTGTTTCTCTTCCTCCGTCTCATCCTCCAGTCACTATATCGCTTCCGAAGTGGGGTCTCTCCCATTTTCTCTTACCCCTACCCTCTTTACCCCGCCCTTCCCGCTCCTCAGTCTCCTACCCTGTCATTCCATTTCCACTCGGCTCTGTCTCCATCGTCTCTCTCGTCAAGCCTCTCCCTGTCCTATTCTCTCTTATTCCATTTCTCTCTCTACCTTTGACTCTCTCCCACTCCTGTATTTGACTCACCCTTTCTCTCATTCCCTACTCTCTCTCTCTCTCTCTCACAAACTCTCTCTCACCGTTTCTCTCCCCAGTCTCTCTTTCCCCTATCCATGCCCCTCCCCAGTCTCCCTTTACCCTGTCCATGTCCCTCCCCAGTCTCTCTTCTTCCAGTCTATCTCCCAGGCTCTCTCTCCAATCTCTCTCCAACCAATCTATTTCACAGGCTCCCTCTCCAATCTCTCTCCAATCAGTCTATCTTGTCCAGTCTATTTCTCCCAGACTGGTCTGCTCAATTTCTATGCCAGAAGTCTCTATCCCTGGTCTCTTTCTCCCTCTCTCCCAATGTTTCTCCCCCAATCGCCCTCGTCAGTCTCTGCTATCGAATCACTCTCTCCCCAGTCTCTATCTACCGATTCTGTCTCTCCCCAGTCTCTCGCCCTCAGTCACTCGCCACACTCTCTCTCTCCAGTCCATCTCCACCCTGTCTTTCTCTTCGCCGAGTTCTCTCCGTCTCTCTCCCCAATCTCTCCGCACACTGTCTCCCTGTTTCTCTCTCATACCAGTCCACTTTCTCCTCTAGCTCTCACCCGTAGTTTCTCCCGCCCCCCGCCGTTTTCCTCCCAAAGGCCATCGTCTCAGTCTCCCTCTCAACTGTCTTCTCTCCTACGTCCCTCTCCCCTGTCCTCTCCTCCCCAGAATCTCTACCCCTCGTCTCTGCACATTCTTCAGTCTCCCTTTATCCCCCATTATCACTCCCGTCACCCACAGTCTCTGTCTCTCCAATCACTGTCGCTTTCCAATCCCGCTATCTCTCCCCAACCCGGGACTCTCTCTCCCAGTCTCCCATCCTACCCACCCCCACCCAGTGTCTTTCTCCTCCGGACTATCTCCCTGCTGTTCTCTTTCTTACTCATCCTCTCTCAAGTCCCCCAGCTTCCTCTGTCCAGTCTGACTTCCTCACGTCTACCTCGCTCTCCACGTCTCTTTCTTCGTCCCGGTCTCTTCCTTGACTCCAGTCTCTCTCCTCGCAGGGGCTCTCATTCCACACGTTCATCCGCATTCTCACACTCTTTCTCTCTCTCTCTCTCTCCCCCCCCCCCCACAAGGCTTTCTGTCTCCCGGTTTCTATCAGCCCATTCGTTGTCTCTCCTTCAACTCTCCCTCGCCCTGTTTCTCTCTCCTCGTCACTCGCCTTCCATGCGTATCCTTCTCTTGTCTCACGCCCCGCCCCGTACTTATCACTCGCTGCTTCTCAACCTCTCCCTTTCTCCCGTCTTTCTCCCAGTCTTTCTCCTTCCTACGCTTCCCTCTTTCGCTCCCCGTGCCTCTCCACATCTCTGCAAGACTCTCTTCCACTCGTCTCCCTTTTCTCCCAGTCTGTCTTTCCTCTGCCGCCCTCTCACTCTATAGCTCCTTCACCCACTCCCAGTCTCATTCCAACCAGCCTTTCTCCGCCGTAGTCTTTCTAACCAAAGTGTCTGCTCCCTTGACATTTCTTTCCCCTCACGTCTCTAGTTCGTTCGCCTTCCCTTCCCTCGCTGATCTTCCGTCGGTCTCTCGTTTTTATCTCAGTTTCTCTACCCATCTCTCTCTTCCCCGTGTGTCTCCACTGCATTGTCCACTGTGCTCCCATTCTCCCGTCATTGCCTCCCTCACGTCCGTTTTTGCTCGGACTCCCTCCAAGGCTTGGAAAATGTGTAACACTGCGTATACATGCTGATGGTATTAAGTTGCTGCACAAACACGTTTATTTACGGGGTAACACTCTAAATTCAGAGAGCAGTTTGCCAGCGGAGCGAGATATCCGGTCATGTCAACTAATTAATAAATAAAATGTCGAAGTTCTTCTCAGTGGTGGGAGGAGGTATTTCTTCACCTTGGCAGGGAAAAACCGGCGGTCATTGGAGAACGTGGCAGCGGGGAGAATAAAACTGGTTTTCAGCCCGAGGGAGACACAACATGAGGACAGACACCTCGGCACCCGCACCAGTGATTAAATTCATCCTGCATCTAAGTTTGATTTTTGACGATAACCCCGCTGTCGTCATCGCCGAGCCACGTTGAATAATAAATCCCGCCCTGCGGTGTAAATACTCACCGCTCAAGTAACGGACAAAGCCGGTGCTTCTTGCAGACGGAGAGGAAACGGAGCAGCTGCTGGAAATATGGCCGTCACAAGGAGAGCGGACGGAATTCACAGTGAGCACCCCGACGGTCAGATCGGGACTGGCCCGAGCTCGCAGTGAGTGGGCAGCACCGCAATGAGATTTAGCTGTTTGCACCCAACATCGGATCCGTCAACACGCGATGAGCAGACAACATCCACCTGTACACAGACCCGAATTGTAACTGTCGAGTTTGGCAGTTCTCCAAATTTCCATCCGAGCAAAATGCATGTTGAATCTCCTCTGCATTCACTCCAGTACAAACACATGTCTGTTAATAATTTTTCTTTTTTTCTCACAGCTAACACTGGTAAAACTCATTTTTCAATTGCTAGGAACTTTCCTACTATTCTAGTGATATTTATTATTGGTGCTTTCTGGAGATTTACAGAAATATTGCTGTGTAGGTGTAATTATTGTTGTGCAGTGACTCTGGAATGAAACCACCAGTGGATATTACAACTGGGACATTGTACACCCTTTTCATAGTCTTTCAATTTTATTTTGCAAGTCAGCATATTTTTGTTGTTTCTCAAGTACTGATTTCTGTCTATTATGTGTGTTTGGAATGACACACACATACCTGCAGATTTGTCTCTTGTTTTTTATTGGTTGACTATTAAGTAAATTGCTTTTGCTGTTTAATCCTGTAATATTATATCTGGATGTGTCTGATGTATTGCCCTATCTCTAGGAATGGATTGGCCATAACAAAATTGTCGGACTCTAACTCAAAACCTCCCTCAGGATTCGATTTGGAGTAATGGATCGTCTCTTTCATGAGTTTACTATTTAAAGCATGATTTTGGTGATTATGACTGCCACTTGATTGTGCCTGTGTGAGTAATCAGCTTGAGTTAAACTGTTTCAGGATACTGTAATGTGTTGAATAATTTCTGGTTTATCTTAATTTCTGCCTTCATCGTCTTGACTTTGTTCGTCTTTTATTGGGTGTTTTCTATATTTTTGTGTTAACCACCTGGTCCTATATTGCCACAGAAGGAATGGAACTCCCCTAACACCGTTTCTGAATGTGAGCAGCTCCCCGAGCATCTTCTTCTCCACAGCGCAATCTACTGCTTCGTCCCTCCCTTCTTCCTCACCCTCACCATTCTCTCACCCCTCACTAATAGATCAGCACACCCCCTCTCCCCCAGCCTCTTTCCTCCATCCTCACCTTCTCCTTTCCCCTGTCTTACTCCTCTCTCCCGACTTGCCTTCACTCTCACTTTTCTTCTATATATAGTGGCGTACAAAAGTTTGGACACCCCTAGTCAAAATTTCTTTTACTGTGAATATCTAAGCGAGTAGAAGCTGACCAAATTTCCAAAAGGCATAACGTTAAAGATGACACATTTCTTTAATATCTGAAGAAAGATTACATTTCATTTTCATCTTTTACAGTTTCAAAATAATAAAAAAGGGAAAAGGGCCCGAAGCAAAAGTTTGGTTGCCCTGCATTGTCAGTATTTAGTAACACCCCCTTTGTCAAGTATCACAGCTTGTAGACGCTTTCTGCAGACAGCTAATAGTCTTTCAATTCTTGGTTGATGGAATTTCGCCGATTCTTCCTTGCAAAAGGCTTCTAGTTCTGTGCGATTCTTGGGCCGCGTTGCTCTTTTGAAATCTAGCCACAGATGTTTGATGATGTTTAGGTCGGGGGACTGTGAGGACCATGGCAAAACCTTCAGCTTGCGCCTCTAGAGGCAGTCCATTGTGGTTTTTATCCTGTTGCAGAAGCCGTCCTCTTCTCACCTTCAGATTTTTTACAGACGGCGTAATGTTTGCTTCCAGAATTTGCTGGTATTTAATTGAATTCATTCTTCCTTCCACCAGGGAAATGTTTCCCGTGCCACTTGCCTACAACACAAGCCCAAAGCATGATCGATCCACCCCCGTGCTCATGAAATTCTGCACCTTTTTGTCTCCAAATATACCTTTGCTCATTGAGGCCAAAAAGAAATCTACTTTTACTTCATCAGTCCACAGGACTTGTTTCTCAAATGCTTCAAGCTTGTTTAGATGTTCCTTTGCAAATATCTGATGCTGAGTTTTGTGGTGAGGACGCAGGAAAAGTTTTCTTTTAACGACTCTTCCATGAAGGCCATATTTGTGCAGGTGTCGCTGCACAGTAGAACAGTGCACCAACACTCCAGAGTCTGCTAAATACAGGAGGGGACGGGACACTCTCCCACCTCCAGTCCGCCACAATCGTAGCTGGTGGGGTTTCGCTCCCCGGAGAGTGAGGTCCTGCTGCTCGCTTGCGAGGCGTTTCGAGTCGATAGGGTCTTCAGACCGAAGCGGCTGTGGAATGGTGGGTGAAAGTTGGGGACATACCTCGCCTCCGTGGGTCTGATCCATGGGGGAGCGGCGACCCGGTAGGTGGAAGCTCCGTAGTCCCGACACTGGTGGGTTTGTTCGTGCTCCTAGCTCGGGGATTCCATGGTCCAGAGGTAAAAGAAAGGGTGGGGTGAGAACGCGGAAATACTGGGTTAGGCGGTTAGGGGGAGCTCTTCGATGTTTTAAATTTACTGTAGTTCCGGACATCAGTTTAACTATTTATGCAGTAATAAAAAATAAGACTTTAGAAAATATAATAAAACTAATATTTCATCGTGTTTCACTCTGAAATACATTTAAATTAATTAACTTGATTTCTTATATCCTTAACCTACATGAGGAGTAAAAATCTTCACGTCACGTCTCTATCTAAATGTGCAATCATAGTAATTTATAATCATTTAATGTAAATAGAACAGTCAATGTAGTATAGAGTACAAACAAATCAGCGTGAGTTCATCAGCCCGATGTCCTGGTGGAAGCTGTCCCGGAGCTGTTGGTCCTGTCTTTTATGCTGCAGTACCGCTTCCCAGATGGTTGCAGCTGGAATAGATTGTGGTTGGGCTGAGCAGGGTCCGCAATGAACCTTCGGGCCCTTTTTACACGCCTGTCCTTGAAAATGTTCCGAATCATGGGAAGTTCACATCTACAGGTGCGCTGGGCTGTCCGCACCACTCTCTGCAGAGTACTGCGATTAACGAAGGTACAGTTCTCATACCAGGCAGTGATGCCGCCAGTCATGATGCTCTCAATTGTGCCCCTGCAAAAAATTCTTAGGATTTCGGGACCATACCAAACTTCCTCAACAGTCTGAGGTGAAAGAGGTGCTGTTGTGCCTTTTTCACTTCAAAGCTGGCCTGTACAGACCACGTGAGGTCCTCGGTGATGTGGATGGCAGGAACTTAAAAGTGTTCACCGTCTCAACCCCAGATCCATTGATGTCAATAGGGGCTAGCACGTCTCCATTCCTCCTGTAATCAACAACCAGATCATTGTTTTTGCGACATTGAGGGAAAGATTGTTTAATTGACACCATTGCGTCAGGGAGATAACTTCTTCCCTGTAGGCCACTTCGTTATTTTGTGATATTAGGCCAATCAATGTAGTGTCGTCAGCAAATTAAAATAACAGATTGGAGCTGTGGGTGGCGATGCAGTCATGGATATACAGGGAGCAAAGGAGGGGACTCAGTACATGGCCCTGAGGGGCTCCTGAGTTGAAAATCAGAGGGGTGGAGGTGAGGGAGCCCACTCTTAAAAAAATGCTGGCGATCTGAGAGGCAGGGTCAAGGACGAGATCCCTGAGTTTCCTGTGGAGCCTGGGGGGAATGATGGTGTTCAATACTGAACTGTAGTCCAAGAATAGCATTCTCACGTAAGCATCCTTCTTCTCCAGATGTGTAGGGACGGTGTGTAGAGCAGTGTCTATTGCTCCGTCTGTCGATCGGTTGTGTCGATAGGCAGATTACAAGGGATCCAGCACACTCTTTTTGTAAAAGGGTTACATACACTAATCACACAGGCCCGGGTCAGTCACCAAGTAATCTCAATGCCCCGTTGTGTCCCCACAATCTCGTGTCATTCCCCATACCCATCCCATTGCCCCAAACTCTGCCCACAACCGCGTGTCAGGGTCCAAATTAATCACTCTACCCGCTTGCGTCCCACAGCCCTGTGTCTGTTCCCGAAGTAATTAACTGTGTCAGTGGAATTAGAATGATATTAAGATGGAACATCGAAGCATAAATCAGGAACGGATATGTCCTGGGAAATACACAACGGAAATGTGAAGGTATTTTACGCTGCACTTACACGGGGTTCTGGACAGGTTTGCCCCATTCAGACAGGGGAAGGACTGTAGGGTGAAGGAACCATGGCTGACAAGAGATGTGAAACATCTGGACAAGAGGAAGAAAGAAGCTTCAGGAAGCTGAGCTCAGGATTAGAAAGCAAGGATCAGACATGACTGTAGATTTACAAAGTAGCCGGGGACAAACTGAAGAATGGAATTAGGATCACTGAAAACGTCTACTGAAGGTATTCAGTAACTTTAAAGAAAACCCCAAGCCATTCTAGATGTATGTGAAGAGAAAGATGACTGGAATGAGTGTAGGAACTGACGGGGATAGAAAATGAAACAAGCCCCTGAGTTCGGGAGAAGAAGGGCAAATCCTGAATAAAGAATTTAGTTCAGTATTTACCAGTGACAGGGAAATTTGTGAGGAGAGCGTTAAACAGGCCGATGTGCGACAACATTCCGAGGTTAAGAGAGAGGATGTACTGGAACTTAAAAAAAAATACATAGGATAGATAAGTTCTCTTGTGTGGTCGGGAGAAACCCTGGGAGACTGCGGGAAGCGGTGAGTCCTAGTTCAGTGACGGGCAAATTATTGGAGAGCATTCTTAGAAAGAGGATTTACGGGAATCTGGAGAAGCATTACCTAATTTAGGAGAGTCAGTATGGCTTTGTGAGGGGCAAATCATGTCTTACGAGCTTGGTTCAATTTGTAAGGATGTGACGGTTAAATTTACGGTTAACCATAGTGGGACCTTTGAGAGCGTCAGAAGGCTTGGTATCCTGGGAAGTTTGGCTGGTGGATTCAGGACTGACGCCCAATAAGGCAGAGGATAGTTGTGGATGGAGCGTTTTCTCCATGGATACTGGTGCCAGTGATGTCCTGCAGAGATTTGTTCTGAGACCTTCGGATTTATCTGCTTTAAAAGTGATATGAATACGGAAGTGGAATGGTGGGTTATTGTATTTTCAACGATGTGGAGGTTGGTGGAATTATGGATAGTGTAGAAGGTAGTCACAGATTACAAGAGGACAGTGACAGGACGCACAGCAGCGCTGAAAAGTTACAGAAGGAGTTCAACCCGGAACGTTACGGAGTGATTCGCTTTGCAAGGATGAATCTGAAGGCAGAGGTGATACTTTCTCGAGTCAACCGAGGGCCGCACATTAGTACGAGTTCCACAATGGAAACAGAGTGGTGAGACTCTCTCCAATAAGCCGGGGCCCGTTCATCGGTACGAGAACAACAATCGGCACGGAGCGGTGCACTGCAGGAGCAGAAGGAAGTGTGATTGACAGGTGAGCTTGAACACTTCCGCCGTTCTGCACATACTCTTAGTGACTCTCGAAAGGCAATATACCTGACAGTAAAACAGGAGAAAGAAAATACAACTTCATGGCAAATAATACAACAGCCTGAGAATTTGCGGATTGTGCATAGATTTTACTGACTATATTTGTTCAAACTGAGAATGGATGGAGAAATACTGGTAGAATTGTGGCATGTTTAGGAATATTTTTAAATTTAAATAGACTGCATGACACGTCAAAAGTGGGACGGTCAAGTGATTCACTGGCAGAGGTCAGGTTCCTGCCAAAAGGCCCATGTGTGCGCTGGAAATCATTGTTCTTCAATCTGTCCAACGCCCTCGCTAATTTTCCAAAGACACGTTCCCTTTTTGATCACAGGTGTCTGGAATATCGCTTTGGATCTTTTAAATTGTCTGGAGGAATAAGTGCAGTGTTACTGGAACACATGTCAGCTGTCATTGTTTATTCCAACACTCACACCGCCCAGAATGTCTGGAACAAACGAAAGAAAAGAATGAATGAATTTTCCCCTTTAATAAAGAAGGGTTCTCCATTTCACCCGCCAGAAGAAACTCCTTCCCTCAATTTCAGAAGCGAATGCGCTGCGTCAAATGTTACAAAATAAACGAGTTCAATATGCATGCCTACATTAAAAGCAACACCGATATTAAAAAAATCCTATTTAAATAGCTGAAGCCAGGTATCATGGAAAATAACATGGAAAAATCACATCATATTTTGTTTTAAAATACGTAGGTTGCAATACTCCTTGAGGAGTCAAATTAATGACACGGGAGCAGTGAGTAAAAATAATTTAACGTAAGTGTTTGTGCAGTTGGTCGTCACTAATGTCCCTGACGTGATAGCCACGCTAATTGCCTCAGTGGAATTGCTCTCTCCTCAATAAGAGTCTGCTAACCCGATCCCCAGTCCATCTGAGCAGCTGGAACGCTCCGCACAACCGAACGCTGTTCCTGACGGAATATGGGATATGCGGCGATTTACTACATCGCGGCCATTTTCTATCCCACACTTGTAGCGGTTGGTGTCCCCGGTAAGATGCCGGAGCTGGTTAGATTATGTATGGTGCCGTCGTTACTCTGCTGCGGTATCCGCACTGTTACTGGGCACAGATGCTACCTTTGGCTGAAACGTGTTTCCGGAATGGAGGTTTCAGGCATCTGATCGTTCTATTTCCATTTTCCATATTTTGGTAGAAGTGATTTTTTTTTCTTTTGTCAACTACGTTGTTTCAGATATTGGCAATCTTTCATAATTTCACCTCGTTAGGCTTTCTCAAGTGATGATGGTCTCTGCTTTTCTAGGTCTGAGTCTCTATCAGTGCAGACACTCCGACCTTATAACAACGTGGCAGCTTATTTAAATGACGGCCCAGTCTATTTTCAACACGCAGATCAGTTCTGTAAATGAGAACGTGCTTTGTACCTTTTGATTACACTTTCTCACCGCTGCAAACAATCCTTTCAGCTATTTCACCTTTAATAATACAAATGGTGTTGTTGACAAGAGCGATCGACTGCCCATCGGTCCGTGAGTCGTGGAATCGGATGTTTCGCTCTAAATTGGTCGCAAATCCACTGACTCTTACATCCGTCATTGTCCTCAAGCTGGAGTGCAGCGACCAAAATCACACACACTGGATTCTCACTTTGCACTTCCAAGCAGACTATACCACGGGGGAAATCAGAAAGTTGCTGCTGACCAAATTTCTATTTTGTTTTCAAATTTCGTGTAGTTACCTGTTTAGAATGGTATCAGCGGATCTGACGGTGGTTATCGTTGTTGCTTTATGGAACAGACCAACAATATATACATTAATTACATTTATATTTACATTTTTTCCAATTTCTTGTAGTTAATTTAATGGCGATTGTGATCCTATCTCGTGGTAAATGCGGACTCTCCAAATGCATCTCCCGTTACCTAGTTGGAATGGCAACAGCAGATCTGCTGGTTGTTATCGTTTTTGCTTTAGTGGAACAGACCAACAATATCTACATTTATTCCAGATTCCTGCTCATCACGCCTGCATGCGCTCTAACACTTGTATTTGCGGCTATGACGCGGGACTGTTCTGTTTGGTTCACGGTCAGTTTTACTTTCGATCGCTTCATCGCAATATGTTGCCGAAAGCTGCGGGAGCGATACTGCACCGAGAAAACAGCAACGGTGGTTATCGTGACCGTGGTTATAGTGAGCTGCGGGAGATGTGCCCCGTTTTATTTTGCCATTGAACCTTACGTCATCATTGACAACATACCGTGGCGGTGCACCGGCACATATGAATACGCTACTTCACCCGTGTGGAAGGGATACGAATTACTGGACTCTATTTTAACACCATTGCTACCAATCGGATTAATTATAGTGTTTAACGGGTTAACCGTACAGCATATCGTTGCGGCAAATAGAGTCCGCAGAAGGCTTCAGCACAGCAGCGACAATCAGAAAGATGCCGAGTTAGAAAAACGCAGAAAATCGATTATTTTGCTGTTTTCTATATCTGCTAATTTCATATTATTTTGGATGCCCTCTGTAGCCCATTCCCTAAAATGGCAAACGCAAAATTATTTTTACCAGGACAGATATTTGAGTTCCCCGGTATACATCCTACAGCAATTTGGGTTCATGTTGCAAATGCTCAGCGTGTGCACCAATACTTGTATCTATACACTGACACAGAGGAAATTCAGAGAGGAGCTGAGGAATGGAATGAAGTATGTGTTTACATTAAATGGCCATCTGTGTAGATAACGCCCGCGTCTAATGACAATTCAGCGGAGTTTTCAAATAAAGCCGTTTTCCAATGAACAGTTTTGGTTAATATGTCATAAATTCAAACAATCATATACCTGGTCATCCGGAAATTGCAGAATTGGCGGAGAATGTTTGCTTCATAGAGTTCAGGTAGGTAGCGATATAAACGCTCGATGCTGCTGACGTGATGGTTACATTGTTTGAAGTATGTTCCAATCTATCACAGAATACTCGACTGTCACAAGGGCAGGAATGGCTGCAGGACTTTCCGGGTTTTAGATGTTGAAAAATGGACAGGGTCAGGTAACAGAGTGTAAAGGGAGTGCGATGGGAAACCAGGGATAGTATCGCAACTGCAGAAAGGGAGGACAACGTGGAGCGTTCGTTTGTTAATAGACTGTGAGAGTAAGACAGAAACATGAAGGGCGCGAACACCCTATATGGAGTGCTCTGCACATTGGCTCACCAGTTTAACTAAGAGACTGCAACGGGAACAGTGAGGAACCGATCGGGAGCGGAACTTGGACATGTACCATGTTATTGAAACGGAAAACTAAAACTCCCACATTATTATTTGGTACCTCCCCAGGGTAAAAGGTGTAGGTATGGCATAATTTCTCAGATGTGTCCAGGAAGGATTCATGTCACTATATGAAGAAAAGCAGACTAGCGAACAGTCCGTACCGGATCTAATATTAGAAAAGGAAACAGATCAGGTGACAGATCTCTCCGCCGGTCAGCGTTTCAGAACGACAGGGCAAAACTCCCCGACATTCGCCTTGCACAGGGATCGGGCCGGGGGGGGGGGGGATGGAATGTGTTTAATTGGGGGTCTGCGATGAATGGTGCTACCTGGCAGGAACTTGGGAACGTACATTGAGAAATTATGTCCTCAGGGAAATGAGCGACAGATACGTGGAGATTGTTTAGGGAGCACTGACATGGGGTTCAGTATAGGCTTGTCTCAGTAACGCAGGGAAAGGATGATGGCGTAAAGTAGCCCTAGGTGACAAGAACGTTCGAACTACTCGTCAAGAGGAAGAAAGACAGTCGATGTGGGTGCACTAATTATGCTCAGGCGTTTGAACAGTTCCCCATATTAGATACATTCAGAAAGTCAGTAGGCATTGGATCTAGGGTAACCCGGCTGCGTTGATTCAATTTGTCTTCCTAACAGCAGGAAGATGATGTAGTAGATGGAGTGAATTCTGGCTGGAAGACAGCGGGCAGCCGTGTTCGGCAAAGAGGGTCGCAATTGTAGTAAAATGTACAACTCTATTTCAACTCTGCAGTTACAGTGCTCCGGGAAATAGGGCTGAGGGAAATAAGCGATTTAATGTGGACACCCAGCAGCAGCCGGATAATTTATGGAATTAGGGCAGATGACGTAAGCACATCGCTGAACGACTGATTGCAAATGACTCCAAAACAATCTTCTCCAATGGAGCCCTACAACTTAAAAACAGCATTTCAAAGTGTTCAACAGCATTTTTGGTGCTCATTAAAAGAAGCAGCCTTCCAAAATGCCAATTCCAAATTCCTAATTCAACTACACGACAACTGATCCGAATGCCAATTTACCTGCGAATCGTGGTTTTACTGTATCAGGTGTAGATACGCTCAAATTTTCGATCCTTTTGATCCTAAATCCACATGGCTGGTGTGGAATACGTGTCTGCCTCTGAAATCAATAATAAATGAAACATACAAAACGACACGAACTAAAAACTCAGCGAGAGCAAAGCAAACATCCGGTCTCACACTTGTCTCCCTTCAAAACCATCACAGGCAATTGGAGAATACAGAATTAACAACTTCCAAATCAAACGGCCAGAGCACGTATTCTGTAGAGGAGAGTGAGATGTGGAGAGCTGAGGCTCACATACACTCACACCTCATAGAATTTCAGAATGATGTACAGCCTCCGAATTTCGCATCAGTTCCTGGAAATCACTTCTCGCAAGGAGATAAACATTTACCCCAGATCACTTGCCTCCTGACTTTCCGAATGAATCTACTATGGAGAACTGGTCAAACTGGTCAAATCTCCCCCAACACAAACTAAATAAACACATCACTCCAATAAAGTCATTCATGACCGCGATCCTTCTCTCTCCGTCTTTGAATTGAACTCACATTTGTCCACACCTCATGCAATATTTTAAATCCGCATTGAATTTATATTTTAAAAGTATCGTAGAAAATGGCATGCTCTTATTTGTCCAACAGTTAACAAACATCTGGAATGGCGAGCAGACAACATTTATTAAAGCCTTTCGACTCCAGGACAAAGAGACGCACAATTAACGTATCGTCCACGAGTTAATATTCAACACAATTAAAATATGACGTCTCCGCGACTCCAAGCATCCAACGACTTCCAGGATTTCTCACGTCCAATTTCTGACCAAGGATAGGATTCGGATTAAAAGGATCCGTTGTTTTACAGTATCGGGGCGAATGACCCCCATTACCAACACTGAATCAACAGAGTTTTTCACTGTACGGGGACCACAGTCACACCCACCTCCAGACCGGAACTATTGTCTTTACCGCCTTACTGAAGGAGTGAGGGCATATACCTGTGGTGTGATACTCCCTTTATTATCTCACATCTGCGCTTCCATCTTCTCATGCTGTAACCATCCATTTTCCTCAGTCTACATGCTTCAGTGTGTGCAAGGACAGAGGGATCGAACAGTACCAACTTTCTAGATTGGACAGTGCTGTGAGACACTGAAGTTCTAACCCAGACACACAGTCAGACAGCCACAGGAAAGCACTGCACAGAAACAGGGTCTTCAGCCCGTCAGGTCCGGTAGGAATTATTTACACTGCCTGCTCCCATCGACCCGGACCCGTACTGTGGCCATCCATATCCCTCTCATCCGTGGACTTATCCGATCACTTCTTAAACGTTGACATCGGAATCTCAATTAGCACTCGCGTTGGCAGCACTCTCTACACTCTGACGACTCTCTGGTTGAAGAAGTTTCCGCTCATGATTCCCTTAAACATTTCACATTTCACCATTCACCCATGATCTCTAGATCTCTAGTTGTATTCTCGCCCATCTTCAGTGGAGAAAGCCTGCTTGCATTTACACTCTCCATCCGCCTCATATTTTTGTATACCTCTATCAAATCTCCCCACAGTCTTCTACCCCCTCGGGATCAGTGCCAACATAGGTAATCTTTCTTTTTAATTCAAAACATTCAGTCTCGGCAATAGCCGTGTATTTCTTTTTCTGCATTCTTTCAAATTTATTTACAACTGCCTTGTAGGTAGTTGAGCAAAACCGCACACAATATTGCAAATTAGGCCCCAAATAAAGTCTTAAACAAAATCAACATGACATCGCAACTCCTGTGCTCTGTACTTTGGTCTATGCAGGCCAATGTGCGAAAAGCTGTTTTTACGACCCTGTCTAACTGTGCCGCATCGTTCATCGAATTACGGACCTGCATTCTCAGATTCGTTTGTTCTATCGTACTCCTCAGTGCCTTATTTCTCATTGTGTCAGACCGACCCTGGCTTGTCCTCCCAACTGCAACATCTGACACTTGTCTGCGTTAAACCAGATCCGCTTTTTTTCAGCCCATTGGTCCCGCTGGTCCAGATCCCTTTTCCGGTACCATGATCTGGTACTCTTCCCCGCTGTCAACTATACAGGTAATGCTGCTGTCATCGGCAGTTTGCAGATCCAGTTAACGACATCATTATCCAGATCGTTAATATAGATGACAAACAACAAACAGCGATGACAGCAACGATCCGTGCGGCACTTCACTAGTCACAGGTCCCCAATCAGAGCCATTTTTACCACACTCTAGTTTCCCCAACGTAGCCAATTGGGACTGCAGTTTAATAGTTCATCATGAAAGCCAAGCGACTGAACCTTCTCGAACATCCTCCCCTAAGGAACCTTGAGAAATTCCTTGCTGAAGTCCCTGTAGACGGTATCCACTGCCTGCCTTCCACACCATTCCTAGTAACTACCTCGGAAATCTCTGTGAGATTGGTTACACATGACCTAATACGCACTGGCCCATACTGACTATCCCTAATGTTCCTGTTTGTCCAGATACTTCCCTTCATACCCCATGACCAGCGTAGTCTGAACACCGAGGGCAATTCATCATTACATAATTCTTGGCAAGTCCCTTCCAAGCAAAGCTATCGAGATCATCCAGCGGTCGGTACTGATATTTATGGCCTATTGATTTTTTAAAAATTCTCCTGCACTTTATTATCCGACGCATTGAGAGTAGTCTGAAAAAGCAAGGCGTCATAGCTTTAAATAATTAATCGACTTAGTTAACTATAGGAAGATACGATATGCTCGATCGAGCACAGAACATAGAATATTACAGCACAGTACACGAGGTTCTAACAGACTTTCAACTAATGTAAGTTCGATCTAACACATCCCCCCCCCACCCCGCTTCTGAATCAGAATCAAAGGTACGTTTAAAGAATCAGAACCAGATTTTATATCACAGACATACGTCGCGAAATTGTTATCTTTACTGTGGCAGTACAATGAAATACAGGATAAATAAATATAGAGAAAACAAAACTGAGATACAGGTGGCAGCGGGAAAATAGCTGTTCCTGAATCGCTGAGCCTGAGCTTTCAGGCTTCTCTATCTCTTTCCCGATGGTAACACTGTGTAGAGGGCACGTCCTGTTAGTGGGCAATGTTAATGATGGACGCCACTGTGACAAGAATCATCCCTTGTAACAATGATCAATGAGATACAGACAATCTGCATTTACCAACAAATATCTTTTATTATCTCTACTAAAAGCACTATCTTCCTGTGTGCATCCTACTAGAAACCCTGACACTCCATGAACAGTCAATGAAGAGAAAAGGTATTATCCGGGAAAAGAGTCTACGCTGGCAAGACATTCCACAGAAACATAGAAAACATAGAAAACCTACAGCACAATACAGGGCCTACGGCCCACAAAGTTGGCCCGAACATGTCCCTACCTTAGAAATGACCAGGCTTCCCCAGAACTCTCTATTTTTCTAAGCTCCATGTACCTATCCAAAGGTCTTTTACGAAGACCCAATCATATCCGCCTCCACCACTGTTGCCGGCAGCCTATTCCACGCACTCACCACTCTCTGAGTAACATCGAACATCTCCTCTGTACCAACTCCCCAGCACCTTCAACCTGTGTCCTCTTGTGGCAACCATTTCAGCCCTGGGAAGAAGCCTCAGAATATCCACACGATCAATGTCTCTCACCATCTTCCGATCCTTATGTTCCCGATCTCCACGTGTCCGTGTGGTCCTACTTTTCGTCAATGGTTGGTCTCTGGCCGCTAGAGAGTTATCACCCCTGCATGTTTGAAGTTCCGGAATCTTATATCGTTCCTCATCAATGGAGCCATTTGATCTCCGAACCATTGGCTCAAGGTCTCCTGACCTACCTGGGTCACCTGGTTACTGATCATTGTACAGAGATATAACCAACATATTGTACGTGGCTCTGCCCACCCCAGCCTTGTGTATTCGTATCTTTACACCCTGACTGGTCCAAACCAGTTAAATGAGGCAACCCAGACAGAGTCTAACGAGACTGCAGATTGCTTCTTTGATATGTCTGGCATTTTACATAACAAGTAGCTGCTCCTCTGAGCATGGTCTCAGGTTTATTGCTCTGATTAGATTGTCCCAGAGTCAGGAATCAGTTCAGAGTCCACGCCGTTCACATAACAAATGGCGACTTGTTTGAGAATGGTCTTGGGTTTAGCAGATCATTACCTGAAGCTTCCTGTGTCCACATTCAGTTCCTCTGATTAAATTATTCCAGTGCAAGAATCAGTTCATAGTCCACAAAATTGGGGGGAAACAGACAGAACAGGTTTATCTGCTTACCCTGTCCTTGATCAGACTGTAGTTTCTTCTGGCCAACAGTGTTTTATGAGCCATTCAATCTGACACGACTGTATCTTTCTCGGGTCCGCTGTCGTCTGAATGCACCAGGGTGGATAATGGAGGTTTTGCAGAGATGCCGAGTGCTGTAAGGGTCGAAGGGGTTTACAGAAATGCAGTGTGATGTAGGGGTTGGAACGGTTTTGTTACGTACCCCGTAACGGGTTAAAGGAACCAGCAGAAATGGAACACGCCTGGAGTCTGGTATTGCTACAAACAAAACACTATTTATTAGTAATTATTAGTATAACCACTCTGTGAGTCAAAAAAACTTTTTCAAATATCCCCCTTGAACTTCCCATCCCTGACCTTAAAGCCATGTCCTCTTGTATTCAGCGCAGGTGCCCTGGGGATGCAATTTAATGTGGATAAATGTGAGGTTATCCACTTTGGTTGCAAGAACAGGAAAACAGATTATTATCTGAACGGTGGCCGATTAGGAAAAGGGGAGGTGCAACGGGACCTGTTTGTCACTGTACACTAGTCATTGAAGGTGGGCATGCAGGTACAGCAGGCAGTGAAAAAGGCAAATGGTATGTTGGCATTTATAGCAGAATGATTTGAGTACAGGAGCAGGGAGGTTCTATTGCAGTTGTACAAGGCCTTGGTGAGACCGCACCTAGACTTTTGTGTGCAGTTTTGTTCCCCTAATCTGAGGAAAGACATTCTTGCCATAGCGGGACTACAAAGAAGGTTCACCAAATTGATTCCTGGGATAGCAGGACTTTCATATGAAGAAAGACTGGATCAACTAGGCTATGCATGCTCCTCAGACAGGATGAAGAGGTCAATACTCCCCAATGCCATTAGGCTTTACAATTCTACCTCCAGGACTTAAGGACTTTTTAAAGCTATTAATGCTTTTTAAGACGGTGATTTAGATGCATATCATATTTTTTTTACTGAGTTAAGTATTGTATGTAATTAGTTTTGCTACAGCAAGTGTATGGGACATTGGAAAAAAAAGTTGAATTTCCCCATGGGATGAATAAAGTATCTATCTATCTATATATCTATCTATCTATCTATCTATACTCACTGGAATTTAGAAGATTGAGGGGGGATCTTATTGAAACGTATAAAATTCTAAAGGGATTGGACAGGCTAGATGCAGGAATATTGTTTCCGATGTTGGGGAAGTCCAGAACGAGGGGTTCCAGTTTAAAGATAAAGGGGAAGCCTTTTAGGACCGAGATGAGGAAAAACTTCTTCCAACAGAGAGTGGTGAATCTGTGGAATTCCCTGCCACAGGAAACAGTTGAGGCCAGTTCATTGGCTATATTTAAGAGGAATTTAGAAATGGCCCTTGTGGCTAAAGAGATCAGGGGGTATGGACAGAAAGCAGGTACAGGGTTCTGAGTTGGATAATCAGCCATGATCATACTGAATGGCGGTGCAGGCTTGAAGGGCCGAATGGCCTACTCCTGCACCTATTTTCTATGTTGCTATGTTTCTTTGTGCAGTGTATTTTATTGTCACACATGTCAGCTGTCACTGGGATTTCCAACACTCAGACCGCCCAGAATGACTGGAACGAAAGAAAGGAAAGAATGAACGAATGTTCCCCTTTAATAAAGAAGTGTTCCCCATTTCACCCGTCAGAACAAACTCCTTATCTCAATTTCAGAAGCGAAAATGCTCCGTCAAATGTTACAAAGTACAACGACTTCAAGATAAATGACAACTTTAAAAGCAACACAGATATTAAAAAAAAATCCTATTTAAACAGCTGAAGCCAGGTATCACGAAAAATAACATGGAAAGTTCACATCATATTTTGTTTTAAAGTAAATAGATTGCAATTTCCCACGAGGAGTCAAATTAATGACACTGTGACAGTGAGTAAAAATAGTTTGACATAAGTGTTTATGCAATTGGTTGTCACTAATGTCCCTGACGTGATCGCCACGCTAATTGCCTCAGTGGAATTGCCGTCACCTCCATAAAAGTCTGCTAAACCGATCACCAGTCCATCTGAGCAGCTGAAACGCTCCGTACAACTGAAGGCTGCTTCTGACGGAATATGGGATATGCGGCGATTTACTATATCGCGAGCATTTTCTATCCGACACTTGTAGCGGTTGGTGTCCCCGGTAAGATGCCGGAGCTGGTCACTTTATGTATGGTGCCGTCGTTACTCTGCTGCGGTATCCGCACTGTTACTGAGCACAGATGCTACCGTCGGCTGAAACGTTTTTCCGGAGTGGAGGATTCAGGCATCTAATGGTTTTATTTTCATTTTCATACTTTGATCGAAGTGATTATTCTTTTGTCAATAACGTATGTGACGATATTGAAATTGTTTCATAATTTCACCTCTGTCGTCTTTCTGAAGTGATGCTGGTCTCTGCTTTTCTCGGTCCGAGTCTCCATCAGTGTAGACACTTCGACTTTATGACAACGTGGCAGCTTATTTAAATAACGGTCCAGTCTATTTTCGACACGTAGGTCTGTTCTTACATAAGTCAGTAAATGTTAAATTGTGTTTTGTATCTTACTGGGACGATCGGCCGTTCACCGGTAGCTGAGCAGTGGACCTCGAATTCTATGCTCTGAACTGCCCAGCCGGAGTGGACCGCACACACTGGACTCCCGCTTTCCACTTCCAAACAGACCATACGCTGCATAACATCGGTAGAATGGGGGTATTCGGGGAGCTGACCATATTTCCAATCCGTTTTCAAATTTCTTGCAGTTAACTTAACGGCGATTGTGATCCTTTCTCGGGGAAAATGCGGACTCTCCAAATGCATCACTCTTTACCTGGTTGGAATGGCAACAGCGGATCTGATGGTGGTTATCGTTGCTGCTTTAGTGGAACAGACCAACAATATCCACATTTATTCCAGATCCCTGCTCATCACTCCTGTGTGCGCTCTGACAGGTGTATTTAAGGTTGTAACGACGGACTGTTCTGTTTGGTTCACGGTCAGTTTTACCTTCGATCGTTTCGTTGCAATATGTTGTCGAAAGCTGCGGGAACGATACTGCACCGAGAAAACAGCAACGGTCGTTATCGTGACCGTGGTTATAGTGAGCTGTGGGCGATGTGCCCCGTTATACTTTGCCATTGAACCTTACGTCATCATTGACAACTTGCCGTGACGGTGCACCGTCACACATGAATACGCTACTTCACCCGTGTGGAGAGGGTACCAATTACTGGACAGTATTTTAACACCATTGCTACCCATCGGCTTACTCCTGGTGTTTAACGGGTTAACCGTAAGGCATATCGTTGTGGCAAATAGAGTCCGCAGAAAGCTTCGGGACAGCAGCGACAATGAGAAAGATGCCGAGGTGGAAAAACGAAGAAAATCGATGATTTTGCTGTTTTCTATATCAGCTAATTTCATATTATTGTGGATGCCCAATGTAGCCCATTCCCTGAAATGGCAAAAGGAAAACTATTTTTACGAGGACAGAAATTTGAATTCCCCGGTATACATCCTACAGCAATTTGGGTTCATGTTTCAAATTCTCAGCATGTGCACCAATACTTGTATCTATACACTGACACAGAGGAAATTCAGAGAAGAGCTGAGGAATGGAATGAAGTATTGGTTTACATTAAATGGTCATCTGTGTAGATAACGCCCGCGTCTAATGACAATTCAACGGAATTTTCAAATAAAGCCGTTTTACAATGAGCCGATTTGGCAAATACGTCATGAATTCAAACAATCATATGCCTGGTCGTCCGGAATTTGTAGAATTGGCAGAAGTTTGCTGACTTCATACAGTTCAGGTCGGTAGCAATAGAAACGCTCAATGCTGTTGGCGTGATTGTTACACTGATTGAAGTATGTTCCAAACTATCAACACAGTCGACTGTCACGTAGGGCAGGGATGGCTTCAGGACTTCCGGGTTTTAGATGTTTGAAAATGGACAGGGTCGGGTAACAGAGTGTAAAGGAAGTGCGATGGGTAACCAGGGATAGTATCGCAGATGCAGAAAGGGAGGACAAGGTGGAACATTCGTTTGTTAATTGACTGAGACTATCACAGAAACATGAATGGGGAGAACACCCTATATGGAGTACTCTTTACAGCCGCCCGCCTGATTAGCAAAAATAAACGCAACGGGAACAGTGAGGAACAGATCGGGAAGCGGATCTTTGACATGTTCCATGTTATTGACAGGGGCAACTGAAAATTACACAATATTCTTTGGCACCTTCCCAGGGTAAAAGGTTTATGAATGGCATAATTTGTCAATTGTGTCCAGGAAGTATTCATATCACTATAAGAAGAAAGGCGGACCAGCGAACCGTCCATACCGGATCTAATATTGGAAAAGTAAACGCGTCAGGTGACAGATATCTCCGCGGGTCAGCATTTCAGAACAATATGGCAGAACTCCCCGACGTTTACCTTGCACAGGGATAGGACCAGGGAGCGTGGAATGTATTTAAATGGTGGTCTGCGATGTATGGTGCAACCTGGCATAAACTTGGGAACGTACGTTGTGAAATGACGTACTCAGGGAAATGCGCAACAGGTATGTGGAGATTGTTTAGGGAGCAATGACATGGAGTTCAGTATGGGCTTCTCTCATTGACTCGGGGCAAGGATGATAGCGTAAAGTAACCCTGGGTGACAAGAAAGTTGGAACAACTCGTCAAGAGGAAGAAAGAAAGATACTTAGGATTTAGGAAGAAAGGATCGGCCAGGGTTATGGCGAGTCACAATATAGACAGGAAATAATTTAACATGAACAGAGTTAGAAGGGGACTTGAGAAGGCCTTGACGAGTTGCATTGTGAAGAACAGGAGGAGACTGGAGACAGTGTAGGCAGATCAGAGGATAACTTGCGTCTGGAGACCAAGGAGGCGGTGAAGCTCCTTACTGAGTACATGGATGAATGTGAACAGAGCGTCAAACGGCAGATACGCCAGATCATGCCGACGCTGAGAAAGAGGATGCGCTGGAAACTTCGAAAACTTTATGATGGATGATTCCCCGATACCCAATCCGAATTCCCAATTCAAGTACACACCAATTTATCCAAATGCCAATTTACCTGTGAATCGTGGTTTTATCATATCGGGTGTAGATACGCTCATATTTCGATCCATTTAACCCTGAATCCACATGGCCGGTGTGGAATCCGTGTCTCCCTCTGAAATCAATAATAAATGAAACACACAAAACTACACAAACTAAAAACGCAGCGAAGGCAAAGCAAATAATCAGGCTCACACTTGTCTCCCTTCAAAACCATCGCAGGCAATTGGAGAATACAGAATAACCATCCAAATTACTTCAGTGTTGCAAGGACAGAGGGATCGAACAGTACCAACGACTTTCTAGATTGGTCGGTGCTGTGTGACACTGAAGTTCTAACCCAGGTACGCAGTCAGATAGCCATAGGGAACCACTGCACAGAAACAGGGTCTCCAGCCCGTCAGGTCAGTGAGGAATTATTTAAACTGCCTACTGCCATCGACCTCACCCGGACCGTGGCCATCCATATCCCTCTCATCCGTGTACTTCTCCAATCATCTCTTAAACATTGGCATCGGAATCTCAATTACCATTTGTGTTGGCAGCTCTGTCTACACTCTGACCACCCTAAGAAAGAAGAAGTTTCCCCTCATGTTTCCCTTAAACATTTCACATTTCACACTTCGCCCATGATCGTCAGTTGTATTCTCGCCCGATATCATTGGAGAAAGCCCGCTTGCATTTACACTCTCTATAAGCCTCATAATGTTATATACCTCAATCAAATCTCCCCTCAGTCTTCTACCCGCTCGGGAATAAACTGCTAAAATGTGTAATCTTCCCTTTTAATTAAAAACATTCAGTCGTCCCGGCAATAGCCGTGTAATTTTTTCTGCATTATTTTAATAATATTTTCATCTTTCTTGCACACAATATTCCAAATTAGGCCTCAATAAAGCCTTAAACAGCAGTAAAATAACGTCCCAACTCCGGTACTCAGTACTTTGGTCTATGTGCGAAAATCTGTTTTTACGACCCTGTCTAGCTGTGCGGCAACTTTCATTGAATTATGAACCTGCATTCCCAGATTCGTTTGTTCTATCGTACTCCTCAGTGCCCTATTTCTCGTTGTTTCAGACGAACCCTGGCTGGTCCGCACAAAGTGCAACTTCTAACACTTGTTGCGTTAAATCCGATCTGACATTTTTCAGCCCATTTTTCCAGCTGGTCCAGATTCCGTTTCATGCTCCGGTACTCTTCATCACTGTCGACTACACCCGTAATGTTGCTGTCATCGGCAAATTTGCTGATCCATATAACGACATTACTATCCAGATCGTTGATATAGATTAAAAATAACAACGGGCACAGCAACGATCCCTGGGACACTCCACTCATCACAGGTCCCCAGTCAGAGAGACAGCCATCTATTACCACACTCTAGCTTCCCCAACGTACCCAATGGCGAATCCAATTTACTACCTCATCGTGAAAGCCAACCGACTGAACCTTCTCGAGCATCCTCCCATACGGAACCTTGAGAAATTCCTGGCTGAAGTCCCTGTTAGACGGCATCCACTGCCTTGACTTCCACACCATTCCTGGTAACTACCTCGTAAAGCTCTGTGAGATCGGTTAGACACGACCTATTACGCACTGGCCCATAATGACTATCGCTAATGTTCCTGTTTATACAGATACATCCCTTCATACCCCATGACAGCGTAGTCTGAACACCGAGGGCAATTCCTCATTACATAGTACTTGGCGAGTCCCTTCCGAGCAAAGCTATCGAGATCATCCAGCAGTTGGTACTGATATATATGCCCTATTGTTGTTTATTTTTTTAATTCTCCTGCATTTTAGTATCCGACGCATTGAGAGTAGTCTGGACAAACAAGGCGTTATAGCTCTAAATAATTAATCGACTTACTTAACTATAGCAAGATTCGGTACGCTCGATCGAGCACAGAGCATTGAATATTACAGTACAGTACACGAGGTTGGATAAGCTTTCAACTAATTTAAGTTCGATATAACACTCCCCCCCCCCCCCCCCCGGTTCAGAATCAGACTCAAAGGTTTCAAAGATATATTTAAAGAATCAGAACCAGATTTAATATCACAGACATACGTCGCGAAATTGTTAACTTTACGGTAGCTGTACAATGGAACACAGGGTAAATAAATATGCAGAAGACTAAACTGAGATACAGGTGACAGCGGGGAAAAAAGCTGTTCCTGAATTGCTGAGCGTTAGCTTTCAGGCTTCTGTATCTCCTTCCCGATGGTAATACTGTGTAGAGGGCACAGTGTACCGTCTTCACGCGGTAAAGCTATCAACCCAGGCAAGGGTTAATTACTCTGACAGCATTCCACCGGTTTAAATTCTGCGATCAATATCAACTCTATTAAATTGTCAATATTCTCTTTCGCCCTTTTTGAGGTAGTTCAACGATCAAAATACACTCGTTTTTTTATGGGCAAACTCCACATAGGCTTGATTCCAAGACTTCCTCAAATCTCTGAACTTATGTCTAAACTCCTCCGGAAGCAACTCGTAAACCTTAAGCACGGTATCTTTCACTGTGGCATAATCGTCTGACTGTTCAAGGGTCAGGGCAGAATACGCCTGCTGAGCCTTCCCCTTCAACACACTTTGTAACATGACAGCTCACTGATCCCTCTGCCATTTCCATCTCCGGGCCACCTTTTCAAAGTGTAGGAAATACCTGTCGACGTCAGTTTCATCAAATGGTGGTACTAACTTAATTTCTTGTCTGACATTAAACGGCACCACCAGCTCATTACCCCTACCTGGCGTTTGATCCTGTCGCTTCTATTTCTCTCTCTCTCGAACTCTCTATCTAATTTACGTCTCTCTAACTTCATTTGTTCCAGTCGCAACTGGATCTCCTCTTTACGTAAAGGAAACACCTTTAACTCCTCCGCACTAAATTCTCTCGTAGAAACATAGTGCTCTGCTATTATCCTTCGGAGTTCTCCTTTTGTCATTCCCTTCTTTACCTTAAGTTTCAATTCATTAACAGCTTTCCACAATTCATCCTCTGTAGCTTTCTTCAAAGCCGCAGGGTCTGAATTTCCAGAAATTGCTCAACATCCACTTCTGCTGTTTACCACACACAAGCCAATCAAAGGAGAGTGATCAATAAGATTGATAATCAGGCAATCAACAAGCCCCCAAATTTTCAGAATTGCTCCAAACAATTTGGTCATATCCCGGACGCAGGCCCCAATTTTGTTATGTACCCCGTAACTGGTTAAAAGGACCAGCAGAAACGGAACACACCTGGAGTCTGAGACTCTTGCTACAAACTCTATTTTATTAGTATCTACGAAATATACTGAATATAAAATCATGTAAAGCAAACAGCTTAGCAGAGTATATGTGTATATATACACATATATACAGAGAGAGAGAGGGAGAGAGAGAATGATAGAGAGAAAGAGGGAGAGAGAGAGAGAGAGAGAGAGAATGAGAGAGAGAGAGAGAGAGAATGAGAGAGAGAGAGGAGAGAGAGAGAGAGAGAGAGAGAGAGAGAGGAGAGAGAGAGAGAGAGAGAGAGAGAGAGAGAGAGAGAGAGAGAGAGAGGAGAGAGAGAGAAGAGAGAGAGAGAGAGAGGGGGAGAGAGATCCTTTGTCTTCCAGGTGCTGATGCTTTCGATTCTTCCCACGTTGTTCTCCAAAGTCTCCGTTAAAGTCACCGACTGTGACCACACAAAAGAGAGTTCCGTTTTCCACGCGGTAAAGCTGTCAACCCAGGCAAGGGTTAAACACCACTCGATAGCTTTCCACCGGTCACCCCCTTACCACACTGCGAGCAAAACCCACCATTTCGTGGGCACTGACAGCTCAACCAGTGTCTATTTCTTCTGTATTTCTGTCCGTGTCTTCCGTGTGTCTGTGTGCCTGTCTGAAAAGCCAGCTGACCTTGTATATATCCCAAACATGCTGAACGCCAGCTTTCCATTATATAGCTCCGCCCTTCCGTAACCATGGAGACTCATGAGCTGTTCTGTGCTCTCTCTCTCTATCTGAATCGGTGTACACCCACTTTCTTTCATTTTAAAGGCACAGTCCATATTGAATAAACGTTAGGATCCCGTCACAGTTTTTACAGATAGCGAGGGGTGTCAGCACACTTATCCACCAATGTGGAAATTTAGTTTACTTTTAGTACCAAAATTGGCATTTTTGTCTGTAACAAAATGAAACCCGTATCGTGTCGGAGTGTTTTGCTAATAATGATCGTGCAACATTCCGCTGAGTGAACCTGAGTACCTGACTGCAGACCGCAGTCATTACACTGTATTCCATCTGCCACTTCATTGTCTGTTCTTCAAACTGGTCTGAGTCCTTCTGCAGACACCCACTTTGCTCTAAGCTGCCTGTCCGGCACCTACCTTCGTAGCAACTACAAAGTCGGTCACCAAGCCACCAACTCTGTCATCCAAATCGCTGATTTTAACATGAACAGACGCAATCTCATTACCGACTCCAGAGGAATGCCATTGGTTACTCTTTGCCTCATGCCGGTAAACCAATCTTCGATCCGTGCCAGTATCTTTCCTGTAATACCATGAGTTGTGATCTTGTTTGGCAGCCTCATGTGCAGCAGGTCGTTAAAAACCATCTGAAAATCCAAGAGAAAAACGTCCACTGCCTCTCCTTTGTCTATTCTGCTTGTTTTTTTGTCAAAGAACTCCAAGAGATTTGTCAGGGAATATATACCCTCAGGAAAACCATGCTGAATTTGGCCCTCTTTAGCATGCGCCAAGTACCCCGAAACGTCATCCTTAATGGAATCCAACCGCGGTCAGACTAACTGTTCTATAATTTCCTTTCTTCTGCTTCCCTTCCTTCTTAAAGAGTGGAGTGACATTTGCAACTTCCTTGTTCACCAGAAACATTCCAACATCGAGACGCTCTTGACAGATTATTACTCAGTCTTTAAGAGAAACATGAGGGGGGACGTCTTCACTCAGAGGCGGTGAGAATGTGAAATGTGCCGCCAGTGCAAGTGGAACGGTCGATTTTCAACATTTCAGAGAGTTTCGGATGGGTATATGGATGGGAGGGAATGGATGACTATGGTCCCGTTAGAGGTTGCTTGAACTAGGCAGAGTAATGGCTTGGCACAGACTAGACTGGCCGAATGGCACTTTCCTGTGTTGTAATGTTACATGACTTTTATACCTTCACAGTCTCTTCAACTACCTCTTTCTGAGCCCTGGGTTGTACATCATCTAGTCCAGGAGTCTTATCTACCTCCAGGCGTTCCAGCTTCCAAAGCACATTTTCTCATTAGTAATGGATCTACACTCACTTCTGTCCACGGTACTCTTGAATTATTGGTTTTTTTGAAAAAGAAGATGATAAGTCAGTGTAAGAAGTGTAGTGGACAGGAGAGGAAGAATAATAAGGAGGTACTTATTCGGTGAAACTGGGAGATGGGGAGGGGTGTTAATGAAAAATCTCCTCAGGATATATTTTTCTTAACGAAACCAGAATTGAGAACTGCATGCCGGCATGCGTAAAACTAATACAACATACACACCACTAAACTTAAATGAGAGCACAATCCAGAAACCTGAAGAAATGGTCACTATGGAAGATCAAGTGAACCACTCCTGTCCGTCCATAGAAGACATCCCAGCGATCTGAGCACACAATTTCCCAGAAAATTGAGACATGTGTGCTTCGCGACCGCTGTACCTCAAGTTATTCCAGCTTGAGCTAAGAAACAAGTAAAATATAATAATAATGATGATGATGATGATGATGATGATGATGATAATAATAATAATAATAATAATAATAATAATAATAATTATTATTATTATTATTATTATTGTTGTTGTTGTTGTTGTTGTTGTTATTGTTATTATTATACCGAGTCGAACGCTCCTTCATCATCAAAGCTAGAAGAATTAGTTAAATAATAGAACGATATTCTAAAGATATAAACATGAACTTTAGACAGGATAAGTGCAGAGCAAAATTATGAAAGTTGTAATAGACCTGGTAGTGTATAAACCAGATCAGCCAGATACTATACAACTGAGAAATGGATATGAAACATAAGAACAAAAGACGTGGGAGCAGAGTTAGGTTATCGAGTCTGCTCCGCCATTTCATCATGGCTGATCCAAATTTCCTCTCAGACCCAATCTCCGGCTTTCTCCCTGTATCCCTTCATGTCCTGTCTCGTCAAGAATCCATCAACCTCTGCCTTAAATAAGCTCAAAATCTTGGCCTCAACAGCTGCCTGTGGCAACGAATTCCACAGATTCACCACACTCTGGCTAAACTCAACAACGTCGCAAATGGAGACCCCGCTATTCAGAAACTGTCTCCTCTGGTCCTAGACTCTACCACCATAGGACACATCCCGTCCACATCCAGCCCATCGGGGACATTCGATAGGTTTAAACTGTATCACCCATCAAATTCTCTTCATATGTCAAGGTATTCAATCCTGGAATCATTTTCATAATCCTCTGTTAAGCTCACTCAAATGTTAGACCATCCTTTCTAAGATCAACGGCCCAAAACTGCTTACAATCTCTAAGTGAGCTGTCGTACCTTTTTCAGTTCACGGCTGGTCTGTACAGACCTCGGTGATTTGGATGATGAAGAACTTAAAGCTGTTTACCCTCTCAACCCCAGATCCATTGATGTCAATAGGGGTTATCCCGTCTCCATTCCTCCTGTAATCAACAACCAGCTCCTTCCTTTTTGCGACATTGAGAGAGACTTGACGACACTGTGTCAGAGAGATAACATCTTCCTTGTAGATCACTTCGTTATTTTTTGAGATTTGTCCAAACAATATAGTGTCGTCGGCAAATTTAATTAACAGATTGGAGCTGTGGGTGGCGATATAGTCAAGGTTATACAGGGAGTAAGGAAGGGTTCTCGGTATATGGCCCTGAGTGGCTACTGTGTTGAAAGTCAGAGGGGTGGAGGTGAGGGAGCTCACTCTTACAACCTGCTGGCGATCTGAGAGGCAGGGTCAAGGACGAGATCTCTGAGCTTCCTGTCGAGCCTGGGGGGGAATTATGGTGTTGAATACTGAACCTTCGTCCAAAAACAGCATTCTCACATAAGCACCCTTCTTCTCCAGATGTGTAAGGACGCTGTGTAGAGCAGTGGCTATTGCGCCGTCTGTCGATCCGTTATGTCGGTAGGCAAATCATAAGGGGTCCAGCATCCTCCTTTCGTAAAAGGTTTACATACACTAATCAGACAGGCCTGTGTTAGTCACCAGGTAATCTCAATGCCCCGCTATGTCCCCACAACCTCGTGTCATTCCCCATACCCAACCCATTGCCCCACTCTCTGTCCACAGCCACGTGTCAGGGTCCAAATTAATCACTCTACCCGCTCTCGTCCTACAGCCCTGTGTCAGTTCCAGAAGTAATTAACTGTGGATCAACTTGGAATTATGATGATATTAAGCTTGAACATCAAAGCATAAATCAGGAACGGATTTCTCTTAGGAAATACACAACGGAAATGTGAAGATATTTTAGGCCGCACTTAAATGGGCTTCTGGATAGGTTTGCCCATTCAGGCAGGGAAAGGACTGTAGGGTGAAGGAAGCATGGTTGACAAGAGATGTGAAACATCTGGTCAAGAGGAAGAAAGAAGCTTTAGGAAGCTGACCTCAGGATTAGAAAGCAAGGATCAGGCATGACTGTGGATTTACAAAGTAGCCGGGGTCAAACTGAAGAATGAAATTAGGATCACTAGAAACAACTACTGACAAACAAGCCATTCTAGATGTATGTGAAGAAAAAGATGACTGGAATGAGTGTAGGACCGGTCGGGGATAGAAGATGAAACACGCCCCTGAAGTCGGGGAAAGAAGGTCAGGTCCCGAATGAAGACTTTATTTCAGTATTCACCAGTGAGAGGGATATTTGTGTGAAGAGTGTTAAACAGGCTGATGTGCGACAACTTGTCGAGTTTAAGACAGTGAATGTACTGGAACCTGCAAAAAAAAAACAAAAAAAAATTAGGGTACTTAAGCAACACACACAAAATGCTGGTGGAACGCAACAGGTCAGGCAGCATCTATAGGGAGAAGCATTGTCGAAGTTTTGGGCCAAGACCCTTCGTCAGGAATAACTGAAAGGAAAGATAGTAAGAAATTTGAATAATTAAGTCATCTTGTGTGTTCAGAAGAATCCCTGAGTGACTGCAGAAAGAGGTGAGTCCTACTTCAGTGATGGGTAAATTATTGCAGAACATTCTTAGAAACATGATTTAGGAGAATTTGGAGAAGCATTGCCTGATTATGGAGAATCAGTTTGGTTTTGTGAAGTGCAGATCATATTTCATGAGCCTGCTTCAATTCTGCGAGGATGTGATGGTCATCCTTCGGTTAACCGAGAAAGACCTTTTAGAACGTTAGAAGACTTGGTGTCCTGGAAAAGTTGGCTTGTGGATTCAGGACTGACGCCCCAGAAGGTAGAGGGTAGTTGTGGATGGAGCGTTTTCTCCCCGGATGCCGGTGCCTGTGGTGTCCTGCAGAGAACTGTTCTGAGACTCCCGGATTTCTATGCTTTAAAATGATGTGAATAAGGATGTGGAACGGTGAGTTATTGTATTTGATATGATGTGTAGGTTGATGGAAATATGGATAGTATAGAAGGTAGTCAGAGTTTACAACAAGACAGTGACAGGACGCAGAGCAGCGCTGAGAAGTTACAGATGGAGTTCAACCCGAAACATTACGGAGTGATTCACTTTGGGAGGATGAATTTGAAAACAGAGGTGATACTTTATCGAGTCAACCGAGGGCCGCACATTAGTACGAGTTCCACAATGAAAACAGAGTGTTGTGACTTTCTCCAATAAGCCGAGGTCCGCTCATCGGTACGAGAACCACAATCGGGACGGAGCGGTGCACTGCAGGAGCAGAAGGAAGTGTGATTGACAGGTGAGCTTGAACACATCCGCTGCTCTGCACATGCTCATAGTGACGCTCGAAAGGCAATATACTTGACAGTAAATCAGGAGAAAAGAAAATACAACTTCATGGTAAATAATAGCACAGCCTGGGAACCTGCGGATCGTTCACAGATTTCACTAGCTACTTTTGTTCAAACAGAGAATGGATGGAGAAATAGTGGTAGAATCGTGGCAGGTTTGAGATTATCTTTAAAGTTAAATATATTGCATGGCACGTTACGGGTATGAGGTGGTCAGGTCACTCACTGGCAAAGGTCAGGTTCCTGCCAAACGCCCCATGTGTGCGCTGGAAAACATTGCTCTTCAAACTGTCTACAGCCCTCGGTAATCTGCCGAGGACGCATTGCCTTTTTGATCACAGGTCTCTGGACTGTCGCTGTCGATCTTTTACATTGTTTGGATTAATATGTTTGCAGCCAAGCATTTAAAGATCGCATGGATAAACTACAACAATTATTCATTCCATTTTGGCAAAAGAATAAACCGGGGAAGGTAGTGCACCCATGGGTGACAAGGGAAAATAGGGACAGTATCAAGTCCAAAGAAGAAACATATAAATTAGCAAAACAAAGAAGCGGCACACCTGAAGACTGGGAGAAATTCAGAGATCAGCAGAGGAGGACAATGGGCTTAATTAGGGATGGGGGAAACAAAAGATTATGAGAGAAAGCAGGTAGGGAGCATAAAAACTGACTGTAAAAGGTTTTATAGATATGTGAAAAGAAAAAGATTGGTCAAGACAAATGTAGCTCCCTTAGTCGGAAACCGGCGAATTGATCATAGGGAACAAAGACATGGCAGACCAATTGAATTACTGCTTTGGTTCTGTCTTCACTGAGAAGGACATAAATAATCATCCGGAAATAGTAAGGGACCGAGGGTCTAGTGAGATAGAGGAACTGAGGGAAATACATGTTAGTAGGGAAGTAGTGCTAGGTAAATTGAACGGATTAAAGGCAGATAAATCCCTAGGACCAGATGGTCTGCATACCAGAGTGCTTAAGGAAGTAGCCCAAGTGGATGCATTGGTGATAATATTTCAAAGCTCCTTAGATTCTGAATTAGTTCCTGAGGAGTGGAGGGTGGCTAATGTAACCACACCTTTTAAAAAAGGAGGGAGAGAAAAATCGGGGAATTATAGACAGGTTACTCTGACGTCGGTGGTGGGGAAAATGCTAGAGTCAGTTATCAAAAATGTGATAACAGCACATTTGGAAAGAAGTGAAACCATCGGACAAAGTCAGCATGTATTTTAGAAAGAAGAATAATGTCTGACGAATCTTATAGCATTTTTTGAAGATGTAAATATTAGGGTGGATAGGGTAGAGCCAGTTGATGTGGTATATTTAGATTTTCAAAAGGCTTTTGAAAAGGCCCCACACAGGAGAATAGTGTGCAAACATAAAGCACACGCTATTGGGGTTATGGTATTGATGTGGATAGAGAATTGGATGGCAGACAGGAAGCAAAGTGTGGGAGTAAATGGGACCTTTTCAGAATGGCACCCAGTGAGTAGTAGGGTACTGCAAAGCTCAGTGCTGGGACCCCAGTTGTTTACAATATATATCAATGATTAGGACGAGGGAATTAAATGCAGCATCTCCAAGTTAGCGGATGACAAGAAGCAGGGCGGCGGTGTTATCTGTGAGGAGGATGCTAAGCGGATGCAGGATGACTTGGATAGGTGAGGTGAGTGGGCAAATTCATGGCAGATGCAATTTAATGTGGATAAAGATGAGGTTATCCACTTTGGTTCCAAGAACAGGAAAACAGATTATTATCTGAACAGTGGCCGATTAGGAAAAGGGGAGGTGCAACCGGACCTGGTTGTCATTCTACACTAGTCATTGAAGGTGGGCATGCAGGTACAGCAGGTGGTGAAAAAGGCAAATGGTAGGTTGGCATTTATAGCAGAATGATTTGAGTACAGGAGCAGGGAGGTTCTACTGCAGTTGTACAAGCCCTTGGTGAGACCGCACCTAGACTTTTGTGTGCAGTTTTGGTCCCCTAATCTGAGGAAAGCCATTCTTACCATAGCGGGAGTACAAAGAATGTTCACCAGATTGATTCCTGGGAGGACAGGACTTTCATATGAAGAAAGTCTGGATGGACTAGGCTTATACTCACCGGAATTTAGAAGATTGGGGGGGGGGGGGGGGATCTTATTGAAAAGTATAAACTTCTAAAGGGATTGGACAGGCTAGATGCAGGAAGATTATTTCCGATGTTGGGGAAGTCCAGAACGAGGGGTTCCAGTTTAAGGATAAAGGGGAAACCTTTTACGACCGAGATGAGGAAAAACTTCTTCACACTGAGTGTGGTGAATCTGTGGAATTCTCTGCCACAGGAAACAGCTGAGGTCAGTTCATGGCTATATTTAAGAGGAATTTAGATATGGCCCTTGAGGCTAAATGGATCATGGGGTATGGAGAGAAAGCAGGTACAGGGTTTTGAGTTCGATGATCAGCCATGATCATACTGAATGGCGGTGCAGGCTCGAAGGGCCGAATGGCCTACTCCTGCACCTATTTTCTATGTTGCTATGTTTCTTTGTGCAGTGTATTTTATTGTAACACATGTCAGCTGTCACTGGGATTTCCAACACTCAGACCGCCCTGAATGACTGGAACGAAAGAAAGGAAAGAATGAACGAATGTTTCCCTTTAACAAAGAAGTGTTCTCCATTTCAACCGCCAGAACAAACTCCTTCCCTCAATTTCAGAAGCGAACGTGCTCCGCCAAATGTTACAAAGTATATCGACTTCAAGATAAATGCCAACTTTAAAAGCAACACAGTTATAAAAAAAAAAATCCTATTTAAACAGCTGAAGCCAGGTATCACGAAAAATAACATGGTAAGTTCCATCCTATTTTGTTTTAAAGTAAATAGATTGCAATTTTCCATGAGGAGTCAAATTCATGACACGGGAACAGCGAGTAAAAATAGTTTAACGTACGTGTTTGTGCATTTGGTTGTCACTAATGTCCCTGACGTGATCGCCGCGCTAATTGCCTCAGTGGAATTGCTCTCATCTCAATAAAAGTCTGCTAAACCGATCACCAGTCCATCTGAGCAGCTGAAACGCTCCGTACAACTGAACGCTGCTTCTGACGGAATATGGGATATCCGGCGATTTACTACATCGCGGCCATTTTCTATCCGACACTTGTAGCGGTTGGTGCCCCCGGTAAGATGCCGGAGCTGGTTACTTTATGTATGGTGCCGTCGTTAATCTGCTGCGGTATCCGCACTGTTACTGAGCACAGATGCTACCATCGGCTGAAACGTTTTTCCGGAATGGAGGATTCAGGCATCTAATGGTTTTATTTTCATTTTCATACTTTGATCGAAGTGATTATTCTTTTGTCAATTACGTATGTGCCGATATTGAAATTGTTTCATAATTTCACCTCTGTAGTCTTTCTGAAGTGATGCTGGTCTCTGCTTTTCTAGGTCCGAGTTTCTATCAGTGTAGACACTTCGACTTTATGACAACGTGGCAGCTTATTTAAAAGCCTGCCCAGTCTATTTTCGACACGTAGGTCTGTTCTTACATAAGTCAGTAAATGTTAAATTGTGTTTTGTATCTTACTGGGACGATCGGCCGTTCACCGGTAGGTGAGCAGTGGACCTCGGGTTCTTTGCTCTGAACTGCCCATCCGGACGTGCAGCGACAGAGACCGCACACACTGGACTCCCGCTTTCCACTTCCAAACAGACCATACCCTGCATAACATCGGTAGAATGGGGGTAATCGGGGAGCTGACCATATTTCCAATCCGTTTTCAAATTTCTTGCAGTTAACTTAACGGCGATTGTGATCCTTTCTCGGGGAAAATGCGGACTCTCCAAATGCATCACCCGTTACCTGGTTGGAATGGCAACAGCGGATCTGATGGTGGTTATCGTTGCTGCTTTAGTGGAACAGACCAACAATATCCACATTTATTCCAGATCCCTGCTCATCACTCCTGTCTGCGCTCTGACACTTGTATTTAATGTTGTAATGACGGACTGTTCTGTTTGGTTCACGGTCAGTTTTACCTTCGATCGCTTCATCGCAATATGTTGTCGAAAGCTGCGGGAGCGATACTGCACCGAGAAAACAGCAACAGTCGTTATCGTGACCGTGGTTATAGTGAGCTGCGGGAGATGTGCCCCGTTATACTTTGCCCTTGAACCTTACGTCATCATTGATAACATGCCGTGGCGTTGCACCACCACATATGAATACGCTACTTCACCCGTGTGGAAAGGATACGAATTACTGGACAGTATTTTAACACCTTTGCTACCCATCGGCTTAATCCTGGTGTTTAACGGGTTAACCGTAAGGCATATCGTTGTGGCAAATAGAGTCCGCAGAAGGCTTCGGCACAGCAGCGACAATCAGAAAGACACCGAGGTGGAAAAACGAAGAAAATCGATGATTTTGCTGTTTTCTATATCAGCTAATTTCATATTATTGTGGATGCCCAATGTAGCCCATTCCCTGAAATGGCAAGCGCAAAACTATTTTTACGAGGACAGATATTTGAGTTCCCCGGTATACATCCTACAGCAATTTGGGTTCATGTTTCAAATGCTCAGCATGTGCACCAATACTTGTATCTATACACTGACACAGAGGAAATTCAGAGAAGAGCTGAGGAATGGTATGAAGTATGTGTTTACATTAAATGGTCATCTGTGTAGATAACGCCCGCGTCTAATGACAATTCAACGGAATTTTAAAATAAAGCCGTTATACAATGAACCGATTTGGCAAATATGTCATTAAATCATATGCCTGGTCCTCCGGAATTTGCAGAATTGGCAGAAGATTGCTGACGTCATACAGTTCAGGCAGGTCGCAATACAAACGCTCAATGCTGCTGGCGTGTTTGTTACATTGGTTGAAGTATGTTCCAAACTATCACACACAGTCGACTGTCACAAGGGCAGGGATGGCTTAAGGACTTCCAGGTTTTAGATGTTTGAAAAATGGACAGGGTCGGGTAACAGAGTGCAAAGGGAGCGCGATTGGGAACCAGGGACAGTATCGCAGCTGCAGAAAGAGAGGACAACGTGGAGCGTTCATTTATTAATCGACTGTGAGGCGAACACAGAAACATGATCACCCTATTTGGAGTATTCTATAAAGCCGCCCCTCTAGAAAAAAAAACTGCAACGGGAACAGTGAGGAACCGATTGGGAAGCGGGACATGGACATTTGCCATTTTATTGACATGGGGAGCTGAAACTTCCATAATGTTCTTTGGCATCTTCCCAGGGTAAAAAGGTTTAAGTATGGCATAGTTTCACAGTTGTGTCCAGGAAGGATTCATGTCAATCTATGTAGACAGGCGCACTAGCGAGCAGTCCGTTCCCCATCTAATATTTAAAAAAGGAAACGGGTCAGGTGAAAGATCTCTCGGTGGGTCAGCATTTCAGAAAGATAGGACAGAACTCCCCTTCATTTACCTTGCCCAAGGATAGGACCAGAGAGTGTGGAATGCGTTAAATTGGGGGTCTGCGAATTTTGGTGCTGCCTGGCAGGTGCTTAGGAACGTACATTGGGAAATGATGCACTCGGGGTATTGCGCAACAGATTTGTGGGGATTGTTTGGGGAGCACGTACACGGGGTTCAGTATAGGCTTGTCTCAGTGACGCAGGGAAAGGATGACATTGTAAAATATCCCTGGGAGACAAGAAAGTTGGAACAACACGTCAAGAGGAAGAAAGGACGATACTAAAAGGAAGAAAGGATCAGGTAAGGCTATAGTGAGTCAGAATGCTTGACAAGAAATATGGACGAGTCAAGCAGAAGTAAAAAGATAGTTTAGGTTTAGGAAGAAAGGATCAGGTAGTGTAATGGCGAGTCACAATGCAGACAGGAAATAATGTAATAATGGACTTAGAAAAGGTATAAGGAGACTGAGAATGCCTTCGCGAGTTGCACTAAATTAAGCGAAGAACAGGAGGATGACTAGAACAGGAGTGTGGGCAGATCAGAGGTAAAAGAGGAAAATTTGTGTCTGGAGTCCAAGGAGGCGGTGAAGCTCCTCACTGAATACATTGATTAATGTGAACACAGCGTCAAAGGGCCGACGCTAAGAAAGAGGATGCGCTGGAAACTTGGAAAACTTTGTGATAGATGATTCCACGATACCGGAAGTGATATACTCCAGGTAATTTTGGAAGGCGAGCTCAGATATTGCTGAGATTTTGGACAGGATATTTGTGTCTTCCCTGGCGACGGAAGTAGAACTAGATGATTGGAGGGTGGAAAATGTTATTCATTTGTTGACGAAAGATAATAGGGATAGTTTTTTGGAATTATAGACCAGGGAGTCTTCCATCGCTAGTGGGTTAACTACTGGAGAGGGTTATTGAAGAAGAAACTTGTGAGTATTTGGAGAAACGTAGTCTGGTTAAGGACAGACAACATGGCATGTTATCCTTTATGAGTCAGATTGAATTATTTGAAAAAATGAAAATAAAACAAACAGATGAATGAAAACAGTCGATGTGAGTGCATTAATTTTGGTCCGACGTTTGACCAGTTCCCCATAGTAGACTCATTCAGAAATTCAGGAGCCATGGGATCGAGGGAAACCTGGCTGCGTTGATTCAGAACTGGCTTCCTAACAGAAGGCAGATGATGTGGTAGATAGAGTGAATTTTTGATGGAAGACAAAGGCCATTCATGTTCCACAAGGAGAGTCGAAATTCTGGTATAGTTTACAACTCTATCGCGACTTTGCAGTTACAGTACTCCAAGAAACAGGGCTGAGGAAGTAACCGAATTAATCTGATCACACAGCAGCACCTGGATAATTTATGGAATTAGGGCTGACGACGTAAGCAAATCGCTGAGCGATTGACTGCATCAGCCCGTTTTCTAAACTGTCTTGTCATTTACATATTACAGGGAAAATGCTACAATGACTTCAAAGCATCTTTTCCAGTGGAGCCCTAGAACTTAAAACCAGCATTTCAAAGTGTTCAGCACCTGCTTTTGCTGCTCATTAAAAGAAGCAGCCTTCCAAAATGCCAATTCCAAATTCCTAATTCAAGTACACACTAATTTATCCTAATGCCAATTTACCTCTGAATCGTGGTTTTATCGTATCGGGTGTAGATACGCTCATATTTCGATCTATTTAACCCTGAATCCACATGGCCGGTGCGGAATACGTGTCTCCCTCTGAAGTCAATAATAAATCAAAAACATACAAAACTACACAAACTAAAAACGCGGCGAAGGCAAAGCAAATATCCGTGCTCAAACTTTTCTTCCTTCAAAACCATCACAGGCAATTGGAAAATTTAGAATAAACAATTTCCAAAGCTTCCATCTCCTCATGTTGTAACCATCCATTAACTCAGTCTCCATGCTTCAGTGTGTGCAAGGACAGAGGGAGAAAACAGTACCAACGACTTTCTAGATTTGTCGGTGCTGTGAAGTTCTAATCCAGACATACAGTCAGACAGCCATAGGGTACCACTGCCGTCAGGCCCGTGAGGAATTATTTAAACTGCCTACTCCTATCGACTGCACCAGGACCGTGGCCATCCATATCCCAGTACTTCTCCAATCATGTCTTAAAGGTTGACATCGGAATCTCAATTACCATTTGCGTTGGCAGCACTGTCTACACTCTGACCACCCTGTGGGTGAAGAAGTTTCCCCTCATGTTTCCCTTAAACATTTCACATTTCACCATTCGCCCATGATCTCCAGTTGTATTCTCGCCCAACATCAGTGGAGAAAGCCCGCTTGCATTTACACTGCCTATACGCCTCATAATGTTATTTACCTCTATCAAATCTCACCTCAGTCTTCTACCCTCTCGGGAATAAACTGCTCACTCATGTAATCTTTCCTTTTAATTAAAAACGCCCAGTCCTGGCAATGGCCGTGTAATTTTTTTTCTGCATTCTTTCAGACTTATTTTCATCTTTCCCGCACACAAGATTCCAAATTCGGCCCCAATACAGTCTTAAACAACAGCAACGTAACACCACAACTTCTGTACACAGTACTTTGGTCTATAAGGGCCAATGTGCAAAAAGCTGTTTTTACGACCCTGTGTAACTGCGCCGCAACTTTCATTGAATTATGGACCTGCATTCCCAGATTCGTTTGTTCTATCGTACTCCTCAGTGCCCTATTTCTCATTGTGTCAGACCAACCCTGGCTGGTCCGCCCAAAGTGCAACATCTAACACTTGTCTGTGTTAAATCTGGGCTGCCTTTTTCAGTACATCTGTCCAGCTGGTCCAGATCTGGTACTCTGCCTCACTGTCAACTACACCCGTAATGCTGTTGTCATCGGCAATTTGCTAATCCAATTAACCAGATCGTCCAGATTGTCCAGATCGTTAATATAGATGAAAAACAACGAACCACACAGCAACGATCCGTGCAGCACTCTATTCGTCACAAGTCCCCAATCAGAGAGACAACCATTTATTACCACACTCTAGCTTCCCCAATGTAGCCAATGGCGACTGCAATTGAATAGTTCATCATGAAAGGCAAGGGACTGAACATTCTCGAGCATCCTCCCATAGCGGACCTTGAGAAATTCCTGCTTAAGTCCCTGTAGACGGCATCCACTGCCTTGCCTTCCACACCATTCCTGGTAACTACCTCGTAAAGCTCTGTGAGATTGGTTAGACATGACCTACTACGCACTGGCCCATACTGACTATCGCTGATGTTCTTGTTTATCCAGATACTTCCCTTCATACCCCATGACCAGCGTAGTCTGAACACCGAGGAGAATTCCTCATTACATAATACTCAGCGAGTCCATTTCGAGCAAAGCTATCGAGATCATCCAGCGGTCGGTATTGATATTTAAGGCATGTTAATTTTTTTTTAAATTCTCCTGCACTTTATTATCCGACGCATTGAGAGTAGTCTGGAAAAACAAGGCGTCGTAGCTTTAAATAATTAATCGATTTACTTAACTATAGCAAGATACGGTACGCTCGATCGAGCACAGAACATAGAATATTATAGCACAGTACACGAGGTTCTGATAGGCTTTCATCTAATGTAAGTTCGATCTAACACACTCTCCCCTGCATCTGAATCAGAATCAAAGGGCTCAAAGGTACATTTAAAGAATCAGAACCAGATTTAATATCACAGACATACGTCGTGAAATTGTTAACTTTACGGTAGCAGTACAATGAAATACAGGATAAATAAATATAGAGAAAACAAAACTGAGATAAAGGTGGCAGCGGGGAAAAAAACTGTTCCTGAATCGCTGAGCCTGAGCTTTCAGGCTTCTGTATCTCCTTCCCGATGGTAACACTGTGCAGAGGGCACGTCCTGTTAGTGGGCAATTTCAATGATGGACGCCACTGTGACAAGAATCATGCCCTGAAACAATGATCAATGAGATACAGAAAATCTGTATTTACCAACAAGTACATTTTATTATTTCTACTAAAAACACGTAGAGTTACACTCTATCTTCCTGTGTGCACCCTACTGGAAAACCTGACACTCCATGAACAGTCAATGAAAAGAAAAAGTATTATCCGGGAAAAGAGTCTACGCTGGCAAGGCATTCAATAGAAACATAGAAAACATAGAAAATCTACAGCACAATACAGGGCCTTCGGCCCACAAAGTTGTGCCGAACATGTTCCTACCTTAGAAATGACTAGGCTTACATATAGCCCTCTATTTCTCTAAGCTCGCTGTCCCTATCCTAAAGTCCCATAAAAAGATCCAATTGTATCCGCCTCCACCACTGTTGCCGGCAGCCTATTCCACGCACTCAACACTCTCTGAGTAGAAAAACTTACCCCTGACATCTCCTCTATACCGACTCCCCAGCACCTTCAACCTGTGACCTCTTGTGGCAACGATTTCAGCCCTGGGAAAAAGCCTCTGAATATCCACATGATCAATGTCTCTCATCATCTTCCGATCCTCATGTTCCCGATCTCCACGTGTCCGTGTGGTCCTACTTTTCGGCAATGGTTGATCTCTGGCCGCTGGAGTTATCACCCCGGCATGTTTGAAGCTCCGGAATCTTATATTTTTCCTCATCAATTGAACCATTGGAGCTACGAAACATAGGCTCAAGGTCACCGGACCTACCTGGGACAGCTGGTTGCAGATCATTGTGCAGAGCTACAATCAACATATTTTACGTGGCTCCGCCCACCCCAGCCTTGTGTATTCGTATCTTTACACCCTGACTGGTCCAAACCAGTTAAATGAGGCAACCCAGACAGAGTCTAACGAGACTACAGATTGCTTCTTTGATATGTCTGGCATTTTACATAACAAGTAGCTGCTCCTCTGAGCATGGTCTCAGGTTTATTGCTCTGATTAGATTGTCCCAGAGTCAGGAATCAGTTCAGAGTCCACGCCCTTCACATAACAAATGGCGACTTGTTTGAGCATGGTCTCAGGTTTATTGCTCTGATTAGATTGTCCCTGGGTCAAGAATCAGTTCAGAGTCCACGCCCTTCACATAACAAATGGCGACTTGTTTGAGAATGGTCTCAGGTTTAGCAGATCATGACCTGAAGCTCCCTGTGTCCACATTCAGTTCCTCTGATTCAATTATTCCAGTGCAAGGATCCGTTCATAGCCCACAAAATAGGGGGGAAACAGACAGAACTGGTTTGTCTGCTTCCCCAGTCCTTGATCAGTCTGTAGTTTCTTCTGGCCAGCAGGGGTTTATGAACCATTCAATCTGACACGACGGTATCTTTGTCGGGTCTGCTGTCGTCTGAATGCACCAGGGGTGGATGATGGAGGTTTTGCAGAGATGCCGAGTGCTGTAGGGGTCGAAGGGGTTTACAGAAATGCGGTGTGATGTAGGGGTTGGAACGGTTTTGTTACGTGCCCCGTAACGGGTTAAAAGAACCAGCAGAAATGGAACACATCTGGAGTCTGTTATTGTTATAAACAAAACACTATTTATTAGTATTTATTAGTATAACCACTCTGAGCGAAAAACCTTTTTCAAATATCCCCCTTGAACTTCCCATCCTTAAAGCCATGCCCTCTTGTATTCAGCGCAGGTGCCCTGGGGAAGAGGCGCTGGCTGTCCCCTCTATCTATTTATCTGAATATCTTGTATACCTCTATTATGTCTCCTCTCATCCTCGTTATCTCCAGAGAGTAAGGCCCTAACTCCCTTAATTTCTGATAATAATGCCTACACTCTAAACCAGGCAGCATCCTGGTAAATCTCCTCTGTACCATTTCCAATACTTCCACATCCTTCCTATAGTGAGGCGTCCAGAACTGGACACAGTATTCCAAGTGTGCTCTAACCAGAATTTTGTAGAGCTGCATCATTACATCGTGTCTCTTAAAGTCGACTTATGAAAGCTAACACCCCATAAGCTTTAATAACTATCCTATCTACCTGTGAGGCAACTTTCAAGGATCTGTGGACATTTAGACCCCCATCTCTCTGCTCTCCCGCACTAACAAGTATCCTGACATTTACGTTGTACTCTGCCTTGGAGGTTGTCCTTCCAAAGTGTACCACATCACGCTTCTCCGGGTTGAACTCCATCTGCCACTTCTCAGCCCACTTCTTCATCCGAACCTCTCTCTGAAATCTCCTACAAAGAAAACGCTCTTTATTAGTATTTACGTAATATAGTAATATAAAGCTAGATACAGCAAACAGGTTAGCAGAGTTTCTGCATATATAAATGTGTAAATATAAAACACCAAACTTCTTCATGTTTAGGTGGTAAATGAAGAAATATTCCTTAATATTAAGTTGAGTGGAACTGAGGAGAGATAGAGAGGTGATTTGTTTTCCAAATAAGCTGATGTCGTCGATTTTTCCGTTGTCCTCCGAAGTCCTGTTAAAGTTACTGACTGTGACAACTCAGAAGGGTACCGTCTTCACGCGGTAAAGCTATCAACCCAGGCAAGGGTTAAACACGCCGAGAGCATTCCACCGGTCAACCCTTTTCCACACTGCGATCAAAACCCACCCTTTCGTGGGCACTGAAAGCTCATCCAGTGTCTATTTCTTCTGTATTTCTGTCCGTGTCTTCCGTGTGTCTGTGTGTCTGTCTGAAAAGCCAGCTGACATTGTATACATCCCAAAAATGCTGAACGCCAGTTGCCCATTATTTTGCTCCGTCCTTCCGTAACCATGGAAACTCACGAGCTGTTCGGTGCTCTCTCTCTCTCTGAATCAGTGTACGCCCACTCTCTCTCTTTAAAGGCACATTCCACATTGAGTAATGCTGAGGATCGCGTCGCACCTCCCTCCTGTTGGGAAAAAAGATTGGTCAGGGAGCAAATTTTTTGTCTAACTGTAGATTACAGAATATAAAGCAATACATATCTGATAAACATGTAGCAGACTACAAAAGCGTATAAAAATACTAATTTCTATATCGTTCTTAAACTTAACATCCAGGCAATCAATCCACCATGTTATTGTCTTTAACTTTCACATACTTTGCGACAAAACCAAATTCCTGAAAAACCAAATCCTGTTATCTTCAAAATGGAGTTTGATCACCCATTTTCTCATTTCCACTTCTACATAGAATAATTAACCATCACGTGATCAGCTCCTACAAGACTTTCAAGGACGGCCTAAACTTCATTCTGCACAGGAGCTAACTCCTCACTCATGTTTTCGAAACTAAGCCCATTCGCTGAACTTCCAAAGAAGTCTTTTTTTCCAAACAAGTCATTAGTTCCATCTCGAAGATCTTTAGCTCTATATGTTTCCATAAGAACACCTGCCGATGGCCTCTCTTGGTCAAAACAACACTTCCGCTTGTTTTGAGAAGTCTCCGAACCCTGTCTCTCCAATTCACAAACTTGAACAACATCACCAAATTGTTTATCTTTAAGTTCCAAAATATATTCCAAAACAATTCAACGTGTACTGTCTCAGCATCTGAGTGAGTTGTTTCTGTCAGCAAGGTCAAAGGTCTTAAAACTAATCCAGATTTCACAGGTGTTTTAAACAAAAGTCCAGAGACAGCACCCTTCTCAATATCTTCAATAACATTCACCTCACCAGTTTTCATCTCATCGCCAACTTTTAGAACACTGTCTAACTCAAATGACTGAGAATCCTCAATTTCCACTGGTACCAAGGTTAACTTGGTTCATTATTCACTGAACCAAGTCCATCTGACACAAAAGGGCTGCATTTCTTTTCAACCGAGTCAGACACCTCAGACCTTTACTGAGTTTCAACACAAGATCCAGTACCCTGTGAATTCAAAGGGGCTTCAACAACCTGAACATAGGCAATCGGGCCAGCTGCCACTTTCACGCTTTCATAACTAGTCCCAGTTTCAAATTCCAGTTCAGCCTGATGATCCCAGATAATCTTTTGGAAGCTCTCATTCAGGAAAAGCTTAACCTCATACTTTAAAGCAAAATCGTCTGCTGACTTAGCAGATCCTGGAAGGGGCTCAGCCACTTTCTCATTCTCCCTCTTTATTTTTTTCTAACCGAAGCTGAACATCAGCCTCAGTAAGATTACGTTCAACAATTTTTCTCACACATCCTCTTCAAATGTTCCCTATAAATATATATATATAAACAATCCCTTCTCTATTATCGACTTCCTTATTCTGGTGGTCACCTTAAGTTTTAACTTATTAGCAATTCCCAACAGCACATCCCTCTTAGCATCATCTAATGCTTCAGGGGATGGTTCCACCAGAAACCTGCCAACCGCAATTTCCATTGTTGCTGATCTTCCACTCAGGGAAATCAAAATGGATAGTTCCCCAGGGGTCAGTGCTGGGTCCGTTGTTATTTGTCATCTATATCAATGATCTCGATGATAATATTTCAAATTGGATCATTAAATTTCCTGATGATACAAAGATTGGAGGTGTAGTGGACAGTGAGGAAGGTTTTTAAAGCTTGCAGAGGGATTTGGAACAATTGGAGGAATGGTCTGAAAAATATGGCAGATGAAGTTTAATGCGGACAAGCGTGAGGTATTGCACTTCGGAAGGTCAAACCAAGGTAGAACATACGAGGTAAATGGTAGGACACTGAGGAGTGCAGTAGAACAGAGGGATCTGGGAGGACAGATACATAATTCCCTAAAAGTGGCGACACAAGCAGATAGGGTTGTAAAGAGAGCTTTTGGTACATTGGCCTTTATAAATCAAAGTATTGAATATAAGAGTTGGAATGTAATGGTAAGGTTATATAAGACATTGGTGAGACCGAATTTGGAGTATTGTGTGCAGTTCTGGTCACCTAATTACGGGAAGGATATTAATAAGATTGAAAGAGTGCAGGGAAGATTTACAAGGATGTTGCCGGGACTTGATAAACTGAGTTGCAGAGAAAGGTTGAATAGGTTAGGACTTTATTCCTTGGAGCTTAGGAGAATGAGGGGTAATTTGATAGAGGTGTATAAAATCATGATGTGTATAGACAGAATGAATGCAAGCACGCTTTTTCCACTGAGGCCAGGGGAAAAAAATAGAGGTCATGGGTTTAGAGTGAAGAGGGAAATGTTTAAAGAGAACATGGGGGGACTTCTTCACGTAGAGAATGGTGGGTGTGTGGAATGATCTGCCAGATGAAGTGGTGAATGCGCGCTCTGTTTTGACATGTAAGAAAAACTCGGACAGCTACATGGATGAGAGGTTTATGGAGCGATATGGCCCAGGTGCAGCTCAGTGGGAACAGGCAGAAAAATGGTTCGGCACAGTTAAGAAGGGCCAAAAGGCCTGTTTCTGTGCTGTAATGTTCTATGGTACCATGGTTCCATTCTCAATGCCTCGCCGTGTCCCCACGCCATCGTGTCATTCCCCATACCTATCCCATTGTCCCACGCTCTGCTCACAGCCCCGGGTCAGGGTCCAAATTCATCACGCTACCCGCTCTCGTCCCACATCCTTGTGTCGGTCGGCAAAGTAATTAACTGTATAAGTGGAATTATGATAATATTAGGCTGGAGCATCAAAGCATAAATCAGGAACCGATATGTCCTGGGAAATATGCAATGGAAATGTGAATATATTTTAGGCTGCACTTACACGTGGTTCTGGATAGTTTTGCCCCATTCAGACAGGGAAAGGACGGTAGGATGAAGGAACCATGGTTGACCAGAGATGTGAAACATCTGGTCAAGAGGAAGAAAGAAGCTTTAGGAAGCTGAGCTCATGATTAGAAAACAAGGATCAGACATGACTTTCATGTAGATTTTCAAAGTAGCCGGGGACAAATTGAGGAATGGAATTAGGATAAATAGAGACGTCTACAGAAGGTTTGTAGTAGCTTTATGGAAACCTCCAAGCCATTAAAGAAGTAGGTGAAGAAAAAACATGACTGGAATGAGTAGGACCGAACGGAGATAAAAAGTGAAACAAGCCTCTAAATTCGGGGGAATAAGGGCAGGTCCTGAATGAAGACTTTAGCTCAGTATTCACAAGTCAGAGGGATATTTGTCGAGAGAGGGTTAAACAGGCCGATGTGCAACAAAATACAGTATCAAGGTTAAAAGACAGGATATACTGGAACTTCTGTTAAAAAAAATAGATTAGGATAGATATGTCCTCTTGTGTGGTCGGGAGAAACCATGGGTGACTGCGGGAATCGGTGAGTCCTACTTCCGTGATGGGTAAATTATTGGAGATCTTTCTTAGAAACAAGATTAACGAGGAATTTGGAGAAGCATTGCCTAATTTGGGAGAGTCAGTGTGGCTTTGTGAGGGGCAGATCATGTCTCAGGAGCATGGTTCAATTCTGTGAGGATATGACGGTCATAAGTACGGTTAACCATGGTAGGACCTTTCAGAAGGCTTGGTACCCTGGGAAAGTTGGTTGGTGGATTCAGGACTGACGCCCAAGAAGGTAGAGGGTAGTTGTGAATAGAGCGTTTTCTCCCCGGAAGCTGGTGCCTGTGTTGTTCTGCAGAGATTTGTTCTGAGACCCTTGGATTTATCTGCTTTATAAATGATGTGAATAAGTAAGTGGAACGGTAGGTTATTGTATTTTCAATGATGTGGAAGTTGGAGGAATTATGGATAGTATAGAAGATAGTCAGAGTTTACAACAGGACAGTGACAGGACGCAGAGCAGTGCTGAGAAGTTACAGATGGAGTTCAACCCGGAACGTTACGGAGTGATTCACTTTGGGAGGATGAATTTGAAGGCAGAGGTGATACTTGCTCGAGTCAACCGAGGGCCGCACATTAGTACGAGTCCCACAATGGAAACAGAGTGGTGAGAGTCTCTCCAATAAGCCGAGGGCCGCTCATCGCTATGATTATCACAATAGGCATGGAGCGGTGCACTGCAGGAGCAGGGTGAAGTGTGATCGGAAGATGAGCTTGAACACATCCGCTGTTCTGCACATGCTGACACTCAAAAGGCAATATACCTGACAGTAAATCCGGAGAAAATAAATGTAATTTTGTGGGAAATAATAGAACTGCCTGGCAACTTGCGGATTGTTCACAGATTTTACTTGTTACTTTTGTTTAAACAGAGAATGGATGGCGAAATATTGGTAGAACTGTGGCAGATTTGAGAATATCTTTAAAGCTGAATAGTTTGCATGACACGTCACTGGTATGGGGTGTTCAAGTCATTCAGTGGCAGAGGTCAGGTTCCTGCCAAACGGCAAATGTGTGCGCTGGAAAACATTGTACTTCAAACTGTCAACAGCCCTCGCTAATTTCCGGAGGACTCGATCACTTTTTGATCACAGGCCTCTGGAATATCGCTGTGGATCTTTTACAGTGTTTGGAGGAATATGTGCAGTGTATTTTATTGTAACACATGTCAGCTGTCATTGTGATTTCCAACGCTCAAACCTCCCGGAATAACTGGAACGAACGAAAGAAAAGAATGAACGAAAGTTCCCCTTTAATAAAGAAATGTTCTCCATTTCACCCGCCAGAGCAAACTCCTTCCCTCGATTTCAGAAGCGAATGTGCTCCGTCAAAGATGACAAATTAAGTCGACTTCAAGATGAATACCGACTTTAAAAGTAACACCGACAGAAAAACAATATCCTATTTAAATAGCTGAAGTCAGGTATCATGGAAAATAACATGCAAAATCCACATAATTTTTGTATTAAGTTAAATATATTGCAATATCCCTTGAGGAGTCAAACACATAACACGGGGACAAAGTGAGTAAAAGTAGTTTAACGTATGCGTTTGTGCAGTTGGTTATCACTAATGTCCCTGACGCGATCGCCACGCTAATTGCCTCAGTGGAATTGCTCTCTCCTCAATAAAAGTCTGCTAAACCGATAACCAGTCCATCTGAGCAGCTGAAACGTTCCGTACAGCTGAACGCTGCTTCTGATGGAATATGGGATATCCGGCGATTTACTACATCGCGGCCATTTTCTATCCCACACTTGTAGCGGTTGGTGTCCCCGGTAAGATGCCGGAGCTGGTTACTTTACGTATGGTGCCGTCGTTACTCTGCTGCGGTATCCGCACTGTTACTGAGCACAGATGCTACCGTCGGCTGAAACGTGTTTCCGGAATGGAGAATTCAGGCATCTAATGGTTTTATTTCCATTTTCCATATTTCGATCGCAGCGTTTTCTTCTTTTCTCAATTAAGCTGGTGTCGATATTGTCGTTGTTTCATGATTTGATCGAAGTGATTTTTCTTTTATCAATTATGTTTGTGCTGATATTGACATTGTTTCATAATTTCTCTTCTCTAGGCTTTCTGAAGTGATGATGGTCTCTGCTTATCTAGGTCCGAGTTTCTGTCAGTGCAGACAGTCGGCGTCCTTATAACAACGTGGCAGTTTATTTAAATGACGGTCCAGTCTATTTTCGACACGTAGGTCTGTTCTTTTGTAAGTCTATAAATGAGAACTCGTGCTTTATATCTCCATGATGCCACTTTGTCACCGCTACAAACAATCCCTTCACCTCTAGTAATGGAAACGGTGATGTTTACAGGAGTGATCGACCGCTCACCGGTACGTGAGTCGTGGAACTCGGATGCCTCGCTCTAAACTGTGGGAATGTCGCCAATCCACTGACACTCACATCCGTCATTGTCCTCCAGCCGGAGTGCAGCGACCGAGACCGCACACACTGGATTCCCGCTTTCCAGTTCCAAACAGACCATAACCTGGACAGCATCGGTAGAATGGGGGCATTCAGGGAGCTGACCATATTTCTATTATGTTTCCAAATTTCTTGCAGTTAACTTAACGGCTATTGTGATCCTTTCTCGTGGAAAATGTGGACTCTCCAAATGCATCACTCGTTACCTGGTTGGAATGGCAACAGCGGATCTGATGGTGGTTATCGTTGTTGCTTTAGTGGAACAGACCAACAATATCTACATTTATTCCAAATCCCTGCTCATCACTCCTGTATGCGCTCTGACACTAGTATTTCGGGTCGTAACGACGGACTGCTCTGTTTGGTTCACGGTCAGTTTTACCTTCGATCGTTTCATCGCAATATGTTGCCGAAAGCTGCGGAAGCGATACTGCACCGAGAGAACAGCAACGGTGATTATGTTGACCGTGGTTATAGTGAGCTGCGGGAGATGTGCCCCGGGTTACTTTGCCATTGAACCTTACGTCATCATTGCCAACACGCCGTGGCGTTGCGCCCTCACACATGAATACGCTACTTCACCCGTGTGGAGAGGATACGCATTACAGGCCAGCATTTTAACACCATTGGTCCCAATCGGCTTAATTCTGGTCTTTAACGGGTTAACCGTAAGGAATATCTTTGTGGCAAATAGAGTCCGCAGAAGGCTTCGGCACAGCAGCGACAATCAGAAAGATGCCGAGGTGGAAAAACGCAGAAAATCGATGATTTTGCTGTTTTCTATATCAGCTAATTTCATATTATTTTGGATGCCCAGTGTAGCCCATTCCCTGAAATGGCAAAAGGAAAACTATTATTACCAGAACAGATATTTGAGTTTGCCGGTATACATCCTACAGCAATTTGGGTTCATGTTGCAAATTCTCAGTGTATGCACCAATACTTGTATCTATACACTGACACAGAGGAAATTCAGAGAGGAGCTGAGGAATGGTATGATGTATGTGTTTACAGTAAATGGTCATCTGTGTAGATAACGCCTGCGTCTAACGACAATGTCGCGGAGTTTTCAAATAAAGTCGTTTTACAATGAACAGGTTTGGCAAATATGTTGTAAATTCAAACAATAATATGGCTCGTTTTCCGGAAATTGCAGAGTTGCTTCATACAGTTCAGGTAAGTAGCAATACAAACGCTCAATGCTGCTGGTGTGATTGTTACATTGTTTGATTTACATTCCAAACTATCACAGGCACTCGACTGTCACAAGGGCAGGAATGGGTTCAGGACTTTCCGGGTTTTAGATGTTGAAAAATGTACAAAACAGAGTGTAAAGTGAGCGCGATGGGAAACCAGGGATGGTGTCGCAGCTGCAGAAAGGGAGGACAACGTGGAGCGTTCGTTTGTTAATAGACTGGGATAACAACACAGAAACATGAAGGGCGCGATCTCCCCTTTTGGAGTATTCTGTACAGCCGCCCACCATGTTAACAAAAACACTGCAACGGGAACGATGAGGAACCGATTGGGAAGCGGAAACTGGACATGTGCCATGTTATTGGCACGGGCAAATGCAACTTCCACAATATTTTCTGGCACCTCCCCAGGTTAAAAGGTTTTTCGTATTGCATGAATTCTCAGTTGTGTCCAGCAAGGATTCATGTCACGATAAGAAGACAGATGGACTAGCGAACAGTCCGTACCGGATCAAATTTTAGAAAAGGAAACGGATCAGGTGACAGATCTTTCCGCGGCTCAGCATTACAGAACAACAGGGCACAACTCCCCTCCATTTACCTTGACCAGGGAGCATAGGATCTATTTAATTGGGAATCAGCGAATTATGGTGCGACCTGGCAGCAACTGTGAAGGTAAATTGGGAAAGGATGTACTCTCGGAAATGCGCAACAAATATGTGGGGATTGTATTGGGAGCACTGACATAGGGGTCAGTATAGGCTTGTCTCCGTGAAGGGAAAGGATGACAACGTAAAGTAACTCTGGGTGACAAGAAAGTTGGAACAACTCCTCAAGAGGAAGAAAGAATGATACTTAAAAATTAGGAAGAAAGAATCAGGTAAGGCTATAGCGGGTCAGAATGTAGAAAGGAAAAAAAAAACAATGGAATTAGAATAGTTAGAAGGGGACTTGAGAAGTTCTTGGCGAATTGCAATGTGAAGAACAGACGGAGACTGGAGACAGTCTGTGCAGATCAGAGGAAAACTGTTATCTGGAATCCAAGGAGGCGGTGAAGCTCCTTACTGAGTACATTGATGAATGTGAACACAGCGTAAAATGGCGGATATGCCAAACATGCTGACGCTCCGAAAGAGGACGAGATGGAAACATGGAAAGCATTATGATAGTTGTTTCCCCGATAACGGAATGGATAGAGACCGGGTAATTTGGGAAAGCGAGCGATGATATTGATGAGATTTGGGACAGGGTATGTGTGTCTACGCTGGCCACGGAAATAGAACTAGATGATTGGAGAGTGGAACGTGTTGTTCATTTGTTGGCGAACGTTAATAGGGATACTTCTTGGAATTATAGACCAGTGAGTCTTAGATCAGTAGTGTGCAAACTACTGGAGAGCATTATTGAATAAGGAATTTATGAGTATTTGGCGAAACGTGCTCTGGCTGAGGAGAATGAACATGGTTTTTTGAGGGGCGTGTTCTCCTTTACGAGTCAGATTTAATTATTTGAAAAAGTGGAAATAAAACAAACAGATGAATCAGAACAGTCGATGTGGGTGTATTAAGTTTGGTCAGGAGTTTGATCAGTTCCCCACAGTAAACTCATTCTGAAAGTCAGGAGGCATGGGGTCCAGGGAAACCTGGCTGTGTTGATTCAGAATTGGCCACTAGCAGAAGGCAGAGGATGTAATAGATAGAGTGAATTCTAGATCGACGTCAGCGGACAGCCGTGTCCCGCTAGGAGGGTGCAAACATCGGTACACTTTACAACTCTATTTGGACTCAGCAGTTACAGTGCTGCAAGAAACAGGAATGAGGGAAATAACCGATTTAATCTGAACACCCAGCAGCACTTGGATAATTTATGGACTTAGGGCTAAGGATGTAAGCACATCGCTGAGCTGTTGACTGCACCGCCACTTCCATTGAACTGACCTTCCATTTACATATTACAGGGCAGATCCTACAATGACTTCAAAACATTTTTTCCAATGGAGCCCGACAACTTAAAATGAGCATTTCAAAGTGTTCAGCAGCAGCTTCTTGTGCTCATTAAAAGAGCCAGCCTTCCAAAATGCCAATTCCAAATTCCCTATTCAAGTACACACCAATTTATCATAATGTCAATTAACCTCTGAATCGTGGTTTTATCGTATCGCGTGTAGATACGCTCATATTTCGATCCATTTAACCATGAATCCACATGGCCGTTGTGGAATCCGTGTCTCCCTCTGAAATCAATAGTAAATGAAACACAAAAAACTACTCAAGCTAACAACGCAGCGGAGGCAAAATCAAATATCCGGGCTCACACTTGTCTTCCTTCAAAACCATCGCAGGCATTTGGAGAAAACAGAATAGATAATTTCCAAAGCTTCCATCTTCTCATGCAACAACCATCCATTAACTCAGTCTCCATGCTTCAGTGTGAGCAACGACAGAGGGATCGAACAGTATCAACAACTTTCCAGATTGGTCGGTGCTGTGAAGTTCTAACCTAGACATACAGTCAGACAGCCATAGGGAGCCACTGCACAGAAACAGGGTCTTCAGCCCGTCAGACCCGTGAGAAATTATTTCAACTGCCGACTCCCATCGACCTGCACCGGGACCATGGCCATCCATATCCCTCTCATCCGTGTCCTTATCCGATCACCTCTTAAACATTGACACCGGAATCTCAATTACCATTTGCGTTGGCAGCACTGTCTACACTCTGACCACCCACTGGGTGAAGAAGCTTCCCCTCATATTTCCCTTAAACATTTCACATTTCACCCTTCACCCATGATCTCCAGTTGTATTCTTGCCCGGCATCAGTGGAGAAAACTTGCTGGCATTTACACTCTCCATCCGCCTCATAATGTTGCATACCTCTATCAAATTTCCCCTCAGTCTTCTACCTGCTACTTATGTAAACTTTCCTTTTAATTCAAAACATTCAGTCCCGGCAACAGCCGTGTAATTGTTTTCTGCATTCTTTCAATCTTATTTGCATCTCTTCTGCAAACAATATTCCAAATTGGGTCCCAATTAAACCTTAAACAACAGCAAGGTGACGTTCCAACTCCTGTACTCAGTACTTTGGTCTATGAAGGCCAATGTGCGAAAAGCTTTCTATACGACCCTGTGTAACTGTACCACAACTTTCACTGAATTATAGATTCGAATTCCCAGTTTCGTTTGTTCTGTCGTACTCCTCAGTGCCCTATTTCACATTGTGTCAGACCAACCCTGGCTGGTCCTCCTAAAGTACAAAATCTAACACTTGTCTGCCTTAAATCCGATCTGCCATTTTCAGGCCATTTGTCCACTTGGTCCAGATCCCGTTTCATGCTGTCAACTACACCCATAATGTTGTTGTCATCGGCAAATGTGCTGATCCAGTTACCGACAGTATTAATCGGTAATAACGGTCACAGCAACAACCCCTGCGGCACCCCTCTCGTCACAGGTCCCCAGTCAAAGAGACTGCCATCAATTACCACAATCTAGCTTCCCCAATATAGACAATGGCTAATCCAGTTTACTACCTCATCATGAAAGCCAAGCCACTGAACTTTCTCAAGCATCCTCTCATACGGAACCTTGCAAATTCATTGTTGAAGTCCCTGTAGACCGCATCCACTGCTTTGCCTGCAACAGCATTCCTGGTAACTACCTCGGAAAGCTCTGTGAGACTGGTGAGACATGATTTAAAACGCACTGGTCCATACTGACTATCGCTGATGTTCCTGTTTGTGCAGATATACCCTTCATACTCCATGACCAGCGCAGTCTGAACACGGAGGGCATTTCCTCATTATGTAACTCTTGACGAGTTCCTTCCAATCAAGACTATCGATATCAGCCAGCTGCAGGTACTAATATTTATGGCCTAATGTTAAATTCTCCTGCAGTATTATCAGCCATACTGAGAGTAGTCTGGAAAAGCAAGGCGTTGTAGCTTTAAATAATTAATCGACTGCAATTAGATAGTCTGATACGGTACACTAGATGGAGCATAGAGCAGTGTGGGTTTCATTTTGTGTCTGTCAGTCTCGGCTACAGTGTGAGAGTGTGGGTTTCATTCTGTATCTGTCAGTCTCTGCTACAGTGTGTGAGAGTGTGGGTTTCATTTTGAGTCTGTCAGTGTGGGTTCCGATCTGTATCTGTCTGTGTCTTTTACTATGTGAGAGTGCGAGCTTCATTCTGTATTTGTCTGCTTCCGCTCCAACGTTAAGTGTGTCATCTCAGTCCTGTACCTGTGAGACTCTGATTCAATGTGGGCGAGTGTATTTATTTCTCCTTTTTCACCGCTGTTCCTCAAACCCAGTAAATTTTCTTAAAATAGATTCTGTATTCCCTCAGCTATTTTTAGAGCAAGAGTCTCCCACAGTTGGTTTATGTTAAAATTAAGGGATTGACAGTGCATCGATGAATGATGATGGCTGCATCGAGCAGGAAATTCAGCGTCGTGGAATCTTATTTCGGTCCGACCTCATCCTGCACCCTATTCGTTACTCAACCACACAGAGACAATTGAGTAGCACGTGATCCGTAATTTCCTGTGGTTTGGCAAAACAACTTCTTAATTGTTGAATGAAATTTAATCTGATTAAATAAATTCATCAGTTTATGTAAATAAGTGCGTAATTATATTAATAGTTTGTTCGAAATAAGACCAACCGAGGCACAGCGATTCATGTTCCAGCATCATTTATATGAATACATTTCCTCTCAGCAATTCTAGGTCGCTCTCTTCACCGTGTATATGCTCTGTTATGTTTTCCAGTTCTGTCACATATTCCTCAATGTGAACTAGACCATGGATCTACTCGAGTTATGTCCCACTCATAAATTATTCAATATTCATTTCGCGTTTCTTATATGAAAAAAAGAATACATACAGCACAATGGAGACCCTTCGGCCCACAAAGCTGTACCGATCATGTCCCTAAATTAGAAATTAATAGTGTTACCCATAGCTCTAAGCTCCACATACCTATCCAATAGTCGCTTAAAAACCCTATCTTAACCACCTGCGCTGTCGTTGCCGGCAGTCTATTCCACGCACTCACCATTCCCTGCGTGAAAAAAAAAAACAACTTATGATAGCTTCAGACTTGTCTGCAATATGCCTTGCATTTTGTGTTGATAAAATGGTGTCCACATTGTTCTGTGCAGTACTGAGAGACTTTGTTAATAGGACTTCAAGGGAAGGTCTGGTGTCACATTTCGATGTTAGATTTCCACATTGCAGCATTCAGTTCATTGATGAACTCCTGAGAATCTGGCGTCACTGCTTACGTCACAGCTCAGCCGGGAATGTTCCACATGTCAGAGACATGGTGGATGGAACAGTTTGCTCCTGTTATATTTAAGCTGCTATGTTTAACTGACAGTGTTAATCTTTTACTTACTTTATCGCTGTGTTGCAACATACCGTGTCGTATATGACACCCATCAGTGCAGAAGAACGAGATGAATGGAGGAGAATGGACAGCGGATGATTAATAGATTGATATTACAATCTGAACACGTCAGCTGCAGATTTTGGGATTCTGGGAACAGTAGAGTACAGGAACAAGCCCTTTGACTCTCTACTACTGCGCTGAACAAGATACCGAATGAGATTAAACTCTGATGACTGCACATGACCCATGTCACTTCATTCATTGCATACTCATGTGCTTTGACTGAATATTTACCGTTATGGGAAGCTAGAGGTTATATCTCAAAAAATGGCAAACCTGTACCATCAGCTCCCATGTTGAAGTAAATATTTGAGAAGGGAAGTGGAAACACTTATGGATTAAACGAAAAGGTAAAGCTCAGTTACAGACTTTCCCGGAAGGGAGCAGGAAGGCTGGTGAGTTCGGCAAACTAGAATCAATCTGGGTGGTGAAAGGGAATCCAGATGTAGAGCTAGGGATGACGGAGAAACCAGCAAACTGTACACATATAGACTTGGTCATGACACATTAACAGGATCAGGATTTAGCAAAGCTACAAAGAGGCGAAGATTCTGAAGAGTTTAGGAAATATTGAGGGATATTGGCACGGAATCGGATTTTACTTAATAATGGCACATTTGTGGTGCCAAAATGACGAAAAAAAAATCAGGTGATGTACTGGCACCATGACATTTGTGGGCATCACGGATCGGAGAGAACTATGGAACAGTTGAAGAATCTGTGTTGGTGGCCGAAATTGCGATGAGATATACAATATTATTGCAAGAATTGCTTGATTTGTGCCCAGTGATAACCCAGATAAATAAGCTAGAGAAGCAGATTTAAGACATGTCCCCGAGAAGGACCATGTTCTAATTTGCAGGTTTATTTTGTTACATCTTCACCTCCATCCCCTGGAGGACTGAAATATATCCTCGAGATAGGGGATGCGTTCACGAAGTGGATAGAGGCTTCCAAAACTAGATCATGAAAACCACTGATGTTACAGCCAGGATTTTGTCCGAAAGAGTTTTTTCCCTTTGGAGATTGCCATGGATTCAGAATTCGATCATGGTCCACGCTGCACCACGCAGGTGATATAAAATGTAATGAAACTCTTTGGGGTAAAACGGAAGTTCCATATCCCCTATCGACCACAGTATCGATTGTTGAACGGATGAACTGGACTTTAAAGACAACGTTGTCTAAAATTGCTAAACGGCTTCTGGGTCACTGTCTTACACTATGTTCTTATGATAGTCCTCGCCACAGAAGCATCCTCTCCTGCATTTACACGTTTTAAGTTGACGATCGGGAGAAAAATAAAAGGGTTAGTATTCATGCTTGGCTACATTTATCGCAGACCGAGTATGATACATTGGAAAGGACAAATGCAAGCAGCAATTAATTGACGCTATTAAGGAGGCCCATTATGATGCCGCCCATAATACGTGACGGAAGAAACGGCAGAGCGAAGATTGTTTCGAGGTGCTAGCAAAACGGCGGGTGTTGGAAATAGGACAGAAAGTTATGATGTCATTGCATCAGCCGAGCCCCTTTACACCTTCCAGATTTGTCGACACAGAGCCAGTCCATCCGTATATCGAATCCAGACCGCTCCAAACAAGTTGGGTTGGTATCATGTTAACCAACTCAAACTCCTTGGAGATAGTCAATGTCCTTTAGTAGCTGAGTTCCGGAAAACCTATTGACAAAGGGATGCTCTGGTCCGAGATGAGATTAACTTCTTGGATTTACGTTTGTTGGGCGACTCAGTGAGTTGGGCGACTACTTCCATTTTGTACTTGGAGGATCAGGGCTGTTCACATCTCTGAACTCGCCCGAGCCTAAACGGAGACACTGGAAGAGAGAAACAGATGGGAGAACGTGTTTGTTGTGTGGACTTTTGGAAAGAAAGTGGGCGATAATTGATCTGATATGAATGAATTTTAGCAAGGCATTAAATTTATCCAAGGTAGGACCATTCATCACGTCAGAAGTTTTGGTATCCAGGGAAAGTTCGCTGATGGATCCTGACCTGACGCCCACAGAAGACAGAGGATAGTTGTAGATGGATTTCTCCCTGGATTTTGGTGGCAGGTGTCCTGCAGAGATCTGTACTGAGACCGCCAGCTTTTTGTGTTTTATGAACGATTTGGATGAGGAGGTGGTAGGGTGGTTTATTGTGTTTTCAATTATGTGGTGGTTGGTACAATTATGGGCAGTATAGAAGGTTGTCACAGATTACAACAGGACAGTGACAGGACGTAGAGCAGCGCTGAGAAGTTATAGATGGAGTTCAACCCGGAAAGGTACGAAGTGATTCACTTTGGAAGGATGAATTTGAAGGCAGAGGTGACACTTTCTAGGGTCAACCGAGGGCCGCACATTAGTACGAGTTCCACTATGGAAACAGAGTGATGGGACTCTCTCCAATAAACCGAGGGCCGCACATTAGTATGAGTTCCACAATGGAAACAGAGTGATGAGACTCTCTCCAATAAGCCGAGGGTCTCACATTAGTACGAGTTCCACTATGGAAACAGAGTGATGGGTCTCTCTCCAATAAACCGAGGGCCGCACATTAGTATGAGTTCCACAATGGGAACAGAGTGATGAGACTCTCTCCAATAAGCCGAGGGTCTCACATTAGTACTAGTTCCACAATGGAAACAGAGTGGTGAGACTTTCTCCAATAAGCCGAGGGCCGCTCATCGGTACGAGTATCACAATAGGCTTGGAGCGGTGCACTGCAGGAGCAGAAGGAAATGTGATTGACAGCTGAGCTTGAACACATCCGTTGCTCTGCACATACTCATAGTGACGCTCGAAAGGCAATATACCTGACAGTAAATCAGGAGGAAAATAAAAGACAACTTAAGGAGTACATTCAGATTGGAGGGTTGTAACTAGTGGTATCCCGCAAGGATCCGTTCTTGGACCTCTACCTTTCGTGATTTTTATTACCGACCTGGATGTGGGGGTAAAAAGTTGGGTTGGCGAGTTTGCAGACGACACAAAGGTTGGTGGAGTTGTAGATTGTGTAGAGTTCAATCCGGAAAAGTGTGAGGTGTTACACTTTGGAAGAACGACTCCAAGGCAGAGTACAAAGTTAACGGCAGGATACTTGGTAGTGTGGAGGAGCAGAGGGATCTGGGGGTACATGTCCATAGATCCCTGAAAGTTGCCTCACAGGTAGGCGAGTTAAGAAAGCTTATGGGGCGTTAGCTTTCATAACTCGAGGGATAGAGTTTAATGGATGCGATGTAATGATGCAGCTCTATAAAACTCTAGTTAGGCCACACTTGGAGTAAAGTGTCCAGTTCTGGTCGCCTCAATATAGGAAGGATGTGGAAGCATTGGAAAGGGTACAGAGGAGATTTACCAGGATTCTGCCTGGTTTAGAGAGTATGGATTATGATAAGGGAGCTAGGGCTTTACGCTTTGGAGAGAAGGAGGATGAGAGGAAACATGATAGAGGTGTACAAGATATCAAGAGGAATAGATAAAGTGGACAGCTAGTGCCTCTTCCACAGGGCACCACTGCTCAGTACAAGAGGACATAGCTTTAAGGTAAGGGTAAGGAAGTTCAAGGGGGATATTAGAGGAAGGTTTTTCACTCAGAGTGGTTGGTGTGTGGAATGTACTGCCTGAGTCAGTGGTGGAGGCAGATACACTAGTGAAGTTGAAGAGATTACTAGACAGGTATATGGAGGAATTTAAGTTTGGGAGTTATATGGGGGGCAGGGTTTGAGGGTCAACATAACATTGTGGGCCGAAGGGACTGTAATGTGCTGTACTATTCTATGTTCTATTTAATGGCAAATAATAGCACAGCGTGGAAACCTGCAGATTGTTTACAGATTTCACTTGCTACTTTTGTTCAAAGAAAGAATGGATGGAAAAATAGTGATAATATTGTGGCAGGTTTGAGAATATCTTTAAAGTTAAACAGACTACATCGCACGTCACAGGTATGAAGTAGTCAAGTCATTCAATGAGAGAGGGCAGGCTCCTGCCAAACGGCCCATGTGTGCGCTGGAAAACATTGTACTTCAAACTGTCCACAGCCCTCGCTAATTACCCGAGGACACGGTCCGTTTTTGATCACATGCCTCTGGAATATCGCTGTGAATCTTTGAAAGTGTTTGGAGGAATATGGGCAGTGTATTTTATTGTAACACATGCCAGCTGTCACTGTGTTTTCCATCGCTCAAACCCCCGGAATGTCTGGAACGAAAGAAACAAAAGAATGAACGAATGTTCCCCTTTAATAAAGAAGTGTTCTCCATTTCACCCGCCAGAACAAACTCCTTGCCTCAGTTTCAGAAGCGAATGTGCTCCGTCAAATGTTACAAAATAAATCGACTTCAAGATGAATGCCTACTTTGAAAGCTACACTGATATAAAAATTATCCTATTTAAATAGATGAAGCCATGTATCATGGAAAATAACATGGAAAATTCACACCATATTTTGTTTTAACGAACGAAAAGATGAATGAATATTCCCCGTTAATAGAGAAGTGTTTTTCATTTCAGCCGCCAGCTCTTTCCCACAATTTCAGAAGCGAATGTGCACGATCAAATATTACAAGATAAATTGACTTCAAGATGAATGCCTGTTTTAAAGCAACAATGATATAAAATTATGCTACTTAAATAGCTGAAGCCTGGTATCATGGAAAATAACATGCAAAATCCGCATCATGTGTTTTTTTAATGTAAATGGATTGCAATATCCCTTGAGGAGTCAAACTCGGTATACGGGAGCAGTGAGTAAAAATAGTTCAACGTAAGTGTTTGTGCATTTGTTTGCCACTAATGTCCCTGACATGATAGCCACGCTAATTGCCTCAGTGGAATTGCTCTCACCTCAATAGAAGTCTGCTAAACCGATCACCAGTGCATCTGAGCAGCTGAAACGCTCCATACAATTGAACGCTGCTTCTGACGGAATATGGGATATGCGGTGATTTACTACATCGCGGCCATTTTCTATCCCACAATTGTAGCGGCTGGTGTCCCCGGTAAGATGCCGGAGCTGGTTACTTTATTTATGGTGCCGTCGTTACTCTGCTGCGGTATCCGCACTGTTACTGAGCACAGATGCTACCGTCGGCTGAAACGTGTTTCTGGAATGGAGGATTCAGGCATCTGATTGTTTTATTTTTATTTTCCATATTTCGATCGCAGTGTTTTATTCTTTTGTTAATTACGTTGGTGTCGATATTGTCATTGTTTCACAAATTCACCTCGCTAGAGTTTCTGAAGTGATTCTGGTCTCTGCTTTTCCAGACCCGAGTCTCTATCAGTGCACACACTTCAACCTTATAACAACGTGGCAGCTTATTTAAATGACGGTCCCGTCTATTTTCGACACGTAGTTCTGTTCTTCTGTAAGTCTGTAAATGAGACCTCTTGCTTTATATCTCCTTGACTGCACTTTGTCATCGCTACAAACAATCCCTTCACCTCTAATAATGGAAACGGTGTTGTTTACAGGAGTGATCGACTGCTCACCGGTACGTGAGTCGTGGAACTCGGATGCCTCGCTCTAAACTGTGGGATGGTCGCCAATCCACAGACACTCACATCCGTCATTGTCCTCCAGCCGGAGTGCAGCGACCGAGACCGCACACACTGGATTCCCGCTTTCCACTTCCAAGCAGACTGTACCCTGCATAGCATCGGTAGAATGGGGGCATTCAGGGAACTGACCATATTTCTAATGTGTTTTCAAATTTCTTGCAGTTAACTTAACGGCGATTGTGATTCTCTCTCGGGGCAAATGCGGACTCTCCAAATGCATCACCCGTTACCTGGTTGGAATGGCAACAGCAGATCTGATGGTGGTTATCGTTGTTGCTTTAGTGGAACAGACCAACAATATCTACATTTATTCCAGATCCCTGCTCATCACTCCTGTATGCGCTCTGATAGTTCTATTTCGGGTCGTACGACGGACTGTTCTGTTTGGTTCACGGTCAGCTTTACCTTCGATCGCTTCATCGCAATATGTTGCCGAAAGCTACGGGAGCGATACTGCACCGAGAGAACAGCAACGGTGGTTATCGTGACCGTGGTTATACTGAGCTGCGGCGCAGGGGTCCCGTTATACTTTGCCATTGAACCTTACGTCATCATTGACAACATGCCGTGGCGATGCACCCTCACATATGAATACGTTACTTCACCCGTGTGGAGAGGATACGAATTGCTGCTCAGTATTTTAACACCATTGCTACCCATTGGATTAATCATGGTGTTTAACGGGTTAACCGTAAGACATATCGTTGTGGCGAATAGAGTTCGCAGAAGGCTTCGATACAGCAGCGACAATCAGAAAGATGCCGAGGTCGAAAAACGCAGAAAATCGATGATTTTGTTGTTTTCTATATCAGCTAATTTCATATTATTTTGGATGCCCTATGTGGCCCATTCTCTGAAATGGCAAAATGAAAACTATTTTTACGAAGACAGATAGTTGAGTTCCCCGGTATACATCCTACAACAACTTGGATTCATGTTGCAAATTCTCAGCGTGTGCACCAACACTTGTATCTATACACTGACACAGAGGAAATTCAGAGAAGAGCTGAGGAATGGAATGAAGTATGTGTTTACATTAAATGGCCATCTGTGTAGATAACGCCCGTGTCTAATGACAATTCAGCGAAGTTTTTAAATAAAACCGTTTTACAATGAACAGGTTTGGCACAAATGTCATAAATTCAACCAATCATATGCCTGATCATCCGGAAATTGCAGAATTGGCGGAAGATTACTCAGTTCATACAGTTCAGGTCGGTAGCAATGCAAACTCTCAACGCTGCTGGCGTGATTGTTACATCGGTTTAAGTATGGCATAATTTCTCAGTTGTGTGCAGGAAGGATTCATGTCACTATATGAGGACAGGTGGAATTGCGAACAGTCCGTACTGGATCTAATATTAGAAAGGGAAACGGGTCAGGTGACAGACCTCTCGGTGGGTCAGCATTTCAGAACGATAGGACAGAACTTTCCTCCTTTTTACCTTATCCAGGGATAGGACCAGAGAGTATGGAATGTTTTTAATTGGGGGTCAGCGATTTATGGTGCTATCTGGCAGGAGCTTAGGAACGTATATTGGGAAATGATGCACTCGGGGTATTGCACAACAGATATGTGGGGATTGTTTAGGGAGCACTTACACGGGGTTCAGTATAGGCTTGTCTCAGTGACGCAGGGAAAGGATGACAGTGGAAAGTAACCCTGGGAGACAAGAAAGCTGGAACAACACGTCAAGAGAAAGGAAGAATGATACTTACAGAACAGGATGAAAGGATCAGGTAAGACTCTCGCAAGTCATAATGTAGACAGGAAGGAATTTAACAATAAACTTAAAAGAGTGATAGGGGGATTTGAGAAATCCTTAACGAGATGCACTGTGAAGAACAGGAGGGGACTGGGGAGAGTGTGGGCAAATCAGAGGTAAAAGAGGAAAACTTGTGTCTGGAGTCCAAGGAGGCGGTGAAGCTCCTCACTAAATACATTGATCAATGTGAACACAGCGTCAAAAGGCAGATATGCACGAACATGACGACGCTGAGAAAGAGGATGCGCTGGAAACTTGGAAAACATTATGATAGATGATATCCCACTGCCGAAAAGGATATAGTCCAGGTAATAGATGATTACGAGATACCGGAACGGATATACTCCAGGTAATTATGGAATGCGAGCTCAGATATTGTTGAGCTTTTGGACAGGATATCTGTGTCTTCGCTAGCGACGGAAGTAGAACTAGATGATTGGAGGGTGGAAAATGTTATTCATTTATTGACGAAAGATAATAGGGATATTTATTTTAATTATAGACCAGGGAGACTTACATCAGTAGTGGTTAAACTACTGGAGAGGATTATTAAAGAAGGAACTTATGAATATTTGGAGAAACGTAGTCTGGCTACGGAGGGACACCGTGGTATGTTGTCTTTATGAGTCAGATTGAATTATTTGAAAAAGTGAAACTAAAACAAACAGAAGAATCAGGATAGTCGATAAGGGTGCATTAATCTTGGTCAGGCGTTTTACCAGTTCTCCATAGTGGACTCGTTCAGAAAGTCAAGAGGCATGGGATTGATGGAAATCTGGCTGCGCTGATTCAGAATTGGCTTCCTAACAGAAGGCAGATGATGTAGTAGACAGAGTGATTTCTGGCTGGAAGACAAAGGGCAGCTGTGTTCCGCATGGAGAGTCGAACGTTCGTTACACTTTACAACTCTATTGCGAGTCTGCAGTTACAGTGCTCCAAGAAAAAGGGCTGAGTAATTAATCTTTTTAATCTGACCACACAGCGGCACCCGGATAATTTATGGAATTAGGGTTGACGACGTAAGCAAATCGCTGAGCGATTGACCGCACCAGCTCGTTTTCTGAACTGACCTCTCATTTACATATTACAGGGCAAATGCTGCAATGACATCAAAGCATCTTTTCGAATGGAGACCTACAACTTAAAACCAGCATTTCAAAGTGCTCAGGAACAGCTTTTGATGCTCATTAAAAGAAAAAGCCTTCCAAAATGCCAATTCCAAATCCCCAGTTAAAGTACACACCAATTTATCTTAAAGTCAATTTACCTCTGAATCGTGGTTTTATCGTATCGGGTGAGGATACGCTCATATTTCGATCCATGTAACCCTGAATTCACATGGTCGGTGTGGAATCCGTGTCTCCGTCTGAAATCAATAATAAATGAACCATACAAAACTACACAAAATAAAAAGGCAGCGAAGGAAAAGCAAATACCCGGGCTCACACTTCTCTTCCTTCAAAACTATCGATGGGCACTGGAGAATATAGAATAAACAATTTCCAAATTTCCATCTTCTCATGCTGTAACCATCCATTAACTCAGTCTCCATGCTTTAGTGTGTGCAAGGACAGAGGGATCGAACAGTATCAACGACTTTCTTTATTAGTCGGTGCTGTGAGACACTAAAGCTCTAACCCTGTCATACAGTCAGAGAGCCATAGGAAACCACTGCACAGAAACAGGGTCTTCAGCCTGTCCGGTCACTGAGGAATTATTTACACTGCCTACTGCCATCGACCTCATACGGACCGTGGCCATCCATATCCCTCTCATCTGTGTACTTCTCCAATCATCTCTTAAACGTTGACATTGGAATCTCAATTACTATTTGTGTTGACAGCACTGTCTACAATCTGTCGACCCACTGAGTGAAGAAGTTTCCCCTCATGTTTCCGTTAAACATTTCACATTCACCATTCGCCCATGATCTCCAGTTGTATTCTCGCCTGCAGGCTTCTGTCTCAGGCGCTGAGGGAGCGGGAGGAGAGGACACGTCACGGGCCGTGGCTGACGAGGGAAGTAAAGGGCAGTTTAAAAATAAAAGAGAAGTATAACATAGCAAAGATGAGCGGGAAACCAGAGGACTGGGGAGCTTTTAAAGAACAACAGAAGATAACAAAAAAGGCAATACGCAAAGAAAAAAATGAGGTACGAAGGTAAACTAGCCGAGAATATAAAGGAGGATAGTAAAAGCTTCTTTAGGTATGTGAAAAGCAAAAAAATAGTTAACAACAAAATTGGGCCATTGAAGACAGAAATGGGTGAATTTATTATGGGGAACAAGGAAATGGCAGATGAGTTGAACAAGTACTTTTGATCTGTCTTCACTACAGAAGACACAAACAATCTCCCAGATGTAACAGTGGCCAAAGGAACTAGGGTAAGGGATGAACTGAATGAAATATATATTAGGCAAGAAACGGTATTGGATAGACTGTTGAGTCTGAAGGCTGATAAGTTCCCGGGACCTGATGGTCTGCATCCAAGTGTAGTTAAAGGGGTGGCTGGAGAAATCGTGGACGCATTGGTAATCATTTTCCAATGTTCTATAGATTCAGGAACAGTTCCTGCTGACTGGAGGGTGGCTAATGTTGTCCCACTTTACAGGAAAGGAGGGAGAGAGAAAACAGGGAATTATAGACCGGTTAGCCTGACGTCAGTGGTGGGAAAATGCTGGAACCAATAATAAAAGATGTAATTACGACACATTTGGTTAGCAGTAGAAGGATCAGTCCGAGTCAGCATGGATTTATGAAGGGAAAATCATGCTTGACTAATCTTCTGGGGGTTTTTGAGGATGTAACTATGAAAATGGACAAGGGAGAGCCAGTGGATGTAGTGTACCTGGACTTCCAGAAAGCTTTCGATAAAGTCCCACATAGAAGATTAGTGGGCAAAAATAGGGCACATGGTATTGGGGGCAGAGTACTGACATGGATTGAAAATTGGCTGGCTGACAGGAAACAAAGAGTAGCGATTAACGGGTCCCTTTCGGAATGGCAGGCTGTGACCAGTGGGGTACCGCAAGGCTCGGTGCTGGGACCGCAGCTGTTTACAATATACAATAATGATTTAGATGAAGGGATTAAAAGTAACATTAGCAAATTTGCTGATGACACAAAGCTGGGTGGCAGTGTGAAATGTCAGGAAGATGTTATGAGAATGCAGGGTGACTTGGACAGGTTGGGTGAGTGGGCAAATGTATGGCAGATGCAGTTTAACGTGGATAAATGAGAGGTTATCCACTTTGGTGGCAAGAACAGAAAGGCAGATTACTATCTAAATGGAGTCAAGTTAGGAAAAGGGGAAGTACAACGAGATCTAGGTGTTCTTGTACATAAGTTAATGAAAGCAAGCATGCAGGTACAGCAGGCAGTGAAGAAAGCTAATGGCATGCTGGCCTTTATAACAAGAGGAATTAAGTATAGGAGTAAAGAGGTCCTTCTACAGCTGTACAGGGCCCCGGTGAGACCCCACCTGGAGTATTGTGTGCAGTTTTGGTCTCCAAATTTGAGGAAGGACATTCTTGCTATTGCGGGAGTGCAGCGTAGGTTCACAAGGTTAATTCCCGGAATGGCGGGACTTTCATATGTTGATATATTGGAGCGACTGGGCTTGTATACACTGGAATTTAGAAGGATGAGAGGGGACCTGATTGAAACATATAAGATTATTAAGGGATTGGACACGCTGGAGGCAGGAAGCATGTTCCCGCTGATGGGTGAGTCCAGAACTGCAGGTCACAGTTTAAGAATAAGGGGTAGGCCATTTAGAACAGAGATACGGAAAAACCTTTTCACCCAGAGAGTGGTGGATATGTGGAATGCTCTGCCCCAGAAGGCAGTGGAGGCCAAGTCTCTGGATGCATTCAAGAGAGAGCTAGATAGAGCTCTTATAGATAGTGGGGTCAAGGGATATGGGGAGTGGGCAGGAACAGGGTACTGATTGTGTATGATCAGCCATGATCATAGTGAATGGTGGTGCTGGCTAGAAGGGCCGAATAGCCCACTCCTGCACCTACTGTCTATTGTCTATTACCAGTTTGGTTCACCCAATCTATATGTAGATTGAAGTCACTCATTTTCACTACTGTTCTTTTTTTGCACGCATTTCTAATTTCCTGCTTAATACCATTCCCAACCTCACTACTACTGTTAGGTGACCTGTTCACAACTCTCACCAGCGTTTTCTGCCCCTTAGTGTTATGCAGCTCTACCCATATCGATTCCACATCCTCCAGGCTAATACCCTTCCTTTCTATTGCGTTAATATCCTCTCTAACCAGCAATGCTGCCCCACCTCCTTTTCTTTCCTGTCTATCGCTCCTGAATATTGAATATCCCTGGATGTTGAGCTCCCATCCTTGGTCACCCTGGACCCATGTCTTTGTGATCCCAAGTATATCATATTCATTAATAACTATCTGCACATTCAATTCATCCACCTTGTTACGAATGCTCCTCGCATTGACACACAGAGCCTTCAGGCTTGTTTTTACAACACTCTTAGCCCTTATACAATTATGTTGAAAAGTGGTTCTTTTTGCTTTTTGCCCTGGATTTGCCTGCCTGCCACTTTTATTTTTCACCTTACTACTTTTTGCTTCTACCCTCATGTTACACCCCTCTGTCTCTCTGCACTTTTTCCCATCCCCCTGCCACATTAGTTTAAATCCTCCGGAACAGCAGTAGCAAACGCTCCCCCTAGGACATTGATTGCAGTCCAGCCCAGGTGTAGACCGTCCTATTTATACCCCTCCCACCTCCCCCAGAACTGGTTCCAATGACCCAGAAATTTGAATCCCTTCCCCTTGCACCATTTTTCAAGCCACGTATTCATCTGAAATATCCTCCTATTTCTACTCTGACTAGCACGTGACACTGGTAGTAATCTAGAGATTATTACCTTTGTGGTCCTACTTTTTAGTTTATCTCCTAACTCCCTAAATTCACTTTGTAGGACCTCATCCCGTTTTTTTTTTTACCTATATCGTTGGTACCTATGTGCACCACGACCACTGGCTATTCACCCTCCCATTCCAGAATGTCCTGCAGCCACTCAGAGATATCCTTAACCATTGCACCAGGGTGGAAACACACCATCCTGGAGTCTCTTGCGGCCGCAGAAATGCCTATCTATTCCCCTTACAATTGAATCCCCTATCACTATAGCTCTCCCACTCCTTTTCCTTCCCTCCTGTGCTGCAGAGCCACCCATGGTGCAATGAACTCGGCTGCTGCTGCCTTCCCCTGATGAGCCATCTCCCCCAACAGTATCCAAAACAGTATATCTGTTTAGGCGGAGTATATCTGACACGTGTCAGGTGTTGCCTTGTGGAAGGACCAGCCAGGCTAAGACTCACACAGTGAATGGTGGGGAAATGAGGTGTGCGGGAGAGCGGAGGGATGTGAGAATACAGTTCCATAATGCCTAGATAGGGTCGTAGACATGGAGATAAGGAAAGCTCTTGGGACATTGGCCTTCATAAATCAAAGGGCTGAGTACAAAGATTGTGATGTTATTTTGAACTTGTTTAGGGATTTACTACCTCATTTGTCATTTTACCACCATTCATGTATTGTTTAATTTCGTCTAATGTTTTCTCTTTGCCTTACAGAGCTACCGTAAGAATGAAGTTATATAAGACACCAATATTGAATCTGATTCAGAATAATTAACGGAGATGTGTATTTGCAAGATTTCCTTCCATACGCATAGTGGTGAATGTCTAGCGTGAATGCCAGGGGTGTTGGTGGAGCCAGATGAAATAGAAGCTACCATGAATGTGTGGAGATTGGAGGGTGTGGACCTGGTTTAGGCAGAGGGGATTGGTTCAGTTAGGCATGCATTATAGATCAAGTCGTTTACAACAATGCACTGAGCAGAAGGGCCTGTTCCCCTGTCCCCTGATGTACTGTTCGATGTTGCTGAGACCACAGCTGGAGTGTTGTGTGCATTTCCGGTCGCCCGCCTCAGGGAGGATGTGATTAGTCTAGAAAGGCACAGAAATGATACAGGAGTTTTGCTGCCGGGACCGGAGGACTCGAATCAAAAGGTGACTGTACAGTGACTGTGCAATGATCCCAGTATTGATGGCGATGCAACACTGATTCTGCATTCCTCCACCACAGACCCCACTGTCACTATGCAATTGTAGGGTGATGTTAAAGGTGGCCAATAGCACAAATGGTTCATAATTCACAAACATTGTCTTTAAGTTGATGTGTTCGCAGCAAGAGGTAGTGCCTGGCATAATGGCGAGACTGTAAGGGGATGGTTTTTGATTTCTTCATAAGTGAAGTAAAGGTCTGCAGCTTTTATTTAGCACTTAAAACGACTCGACCACGGTCTATTCACAAAATCCTACGAAATCACAGCAAATGTGCACTGCTCCCGGACGGGCCACCCGCCACTGCAGTCGCACAGTGCAGTGGGTAAAACTACAAAAATGAATGTGAATTTCCACCCCTCCCTTACCTCCAGCAGCACAGTGATTGTTGGTGGAAGTTAGAAACAGGATGTGTCACTCCAGTGGAGCTGGACCCCAGTAGTCAGCGTGAAATTGAGCTGTCACATTCCAGACCTACCTGAACCTGTGGTAGTTTTAATCGTTTCCATTCGTTTCATTCCTTCTCTCTTAAGTTCCAAGAAATAAAGAGCCATCCTTGCCCACTTCTCCCTATAACAGAAGCCCGATATTCCCTGCAACATCCTCGTGATTTTTTCCAGGTTGACTTCTCTCTCTCTCTCTCTCTCTCTCTCTCTCTCTCTCTCTCTCTCTCTCTCTCTCTCTCTCTCTCTCTCTCTCTCTCTCTCTCTCTCTCTCTCTCTCTCTCTCTCACACACTCTCGCTCCCTCTCTCACACGCACACACACTCACACACACAATATCTATCTCGTTCTCTCTATCTCACCATCCCCACACGTACCCCACTCTCGTTTCGACACCTCATTCAGTCACAATTTCACGTCTTCCCTTGCAATTGCATTCATGTCTCCCCGCTGTTCATACTGTCCCGGTGCTGCCGATCGATGGGACGATGCGCCCGGGGTAAACACCTGTGAGCAGGCGGTAAATCTGGGTTGCGCTCAGGATTTGGCTTTATTAATGAAGTGAAGCACCAAGATCACCGGATATTTCACCGCGCTGATCACCTGCTCCCTGAATTTCGATTGAGTGACCGCGTAAATAAATGTGTTCGTGCAGCAGCTGAAATTCTTCAGCAAGGCTCCGACGCGGTGGAAGATCCATTCAGAATCATTGAAATCGAATCCTATTCCTGTGATCTCATAATACATGAAATTTACAACATTCGTCGTCCACAGGAGGATGACGCTGCCGGAGAGGGTGAAGAGTAAAATCACCGACCTCGTCCTGCTCTCCTTCTCCGGGTCACTACGATTCTCCTGGTTGCTCTGACCCCTCAGCCCCTTACGGACTCGACTGGTCACTAAAATGTGCCTGACCGTCAGAGTGTTGAGCATCAGAATCACAACGAAAAGGATGAACGGAGTTAAAACCGTATCGAGCCAACCGTTTGCTCTCCACCATAGGTCACTGGAAATATAGTCCATGATTATACAGAACCATGGTACATTGTCGATTATCTCGCTGGGTTCCCATAAGAAATAGCGGTTAATGTTTTTCAGACAGCACAGTACGGAAGTAGTTGTTAGAATCACAGCCGCAGTTTTCCCGGTGCAATATTTTGTTTTCAGCTTCTGACAGCAAATCGCCACAAAGCGATCAAAAGTGAAAGCAACGGTGAACCAGACAGAACAGTATGTGGCTATGAACCTCAGTACCTCGATAACCCTGCACACAGGGGTAATGTTCAGAAAACTCCGCGGGAAGTAATACACATTGATTCGATACAAAATGACCTCAGTGACAACGTTCAGTAGATCCGCCGCTGCCATGGCCACCAGGTAGCGAGTGGTGCAGGTAGAGAGGCCGCACTTCCCCCGGGACAGGCTCTCAATCGCCGCTAAATTCACTGTAGAGAAAGAAGGAAAGATGAGAACAAACACTGCGCATTACTGAACACATTCCCCGGCAATTAACACGTGATCAAAACTGCGAGAGTCGGTTAGATCAGACACGGGTCACGCTGTCTTTGACCTGCCACCTTCAGAGCGGTGTTAGAACGATCTGTGGGGAAGCGTGGGCGATAAAACGAGCTGCATGACGAACGGTCCATGCTGATCCCGATTCCAGTCGCTGATGGGGCCGGTTTCACTGATTTAACCGTGTCTGCAGGCCTCTGGAAACTCCGCATCTGTTGGAACTGAGAAGGGATCCAGGGGGAAGCAACGCATGGAAAATACAAGAGAAAATCAGCAACTCTGGTGTCATATATGGAAAGTTACAGCCACAACTTTTCGGGCCGAGAGCCTTTGTCAGGACTAAACGGTGCTCCAATTTACGACAGGTCTCAGAAGCAAAGTAGGGACAACTTATCAACCAGAAGCCCGCTGGCTCGCTTAATGGATTAATCCTGCAGCGTAGCTCAACTCGATAACACACGTCAGCAGATCCATGGACACGGGTTCCAGTGATCCAACTCAATTACTGACCAACAAGCCGAGGAATCTGACGTTGGCAGACTCGAAAGTCAAACGTGAAACACAGGACCACGTGTTCAATTTGTTTAATAACTCAGAAACAGTGAACTTACCAATATAAAATATTCCCTGACGCACTTCCTCGCAAAGATGCCCGTCCCCGACATTGGTACAGCAAGGGACAAGGTCCCATTAAAACCCTCCCTGTCACACGTTCCCGCAGAGATCCTGTCTCCAGAACTGGGCAAGCCAAGACAAGGTCTCATTAAAAACCCTGGCAATCTCATTTTCCTGGTGAACTGCCTGACCCCATCAATGGTTCAAGTCTGCAACAGGTCTCATTAAAAAAATGCCAGTCCTTCTTCCACTCAGAGTTGCCTGCCCTAAGCACTGGGGCAGGTTAGCAGAAGGTCTCATTAAAGCCTCGCCAGCGTCACTTTCCCGGAGAGATGCCTGTTCCCAGCACCGGAAAATCTCTGGACAAGCTCCCATTAAACCCTGCGAGTCTTACTTCCACGGAGTGCTGCCTGTCCCCGTTTGTACAACTCTGGAAAACGATCCATTAACAACCTGCCGCTCTTACTTTTCCGGAGGGCTGTCTGTCCCAGTACTGTTAAATGTCTGCCAGTATTACAGTCCCGGACGGCTGCCCCCCAGGTAACTGGTAAAGCTCTGGACAAGGTCCCGTGAGAAAGTGCTCATCACACTTTCCCGGAGACCTGCTTATTCCCAGCACTGGAACAAACCTGGACAAACTCCCATTAATACCCGGACAGTCTCACTTTTCTGGAGACCTGCTTGTCTCCAGCATTGCAACTCAGATCAATATATCATTCATACCCAGCGCACCACACTTTCCCGGAGAGCTGCCTGTCCACAGATCCGGGACAAATCTGAACAATGTCAAGTTAGCCCCCCTCGCAATCTCATTTTCCGGAACTGCCTGTCCCCAGATCTGGGAAAGCTCTGGTCATGTTGTTGTTAAAGTACCACGTGTTCACTTTGTTGAATAACTCAGAAACAGTGAAGTTCACAATGTAAAACCCATCCCAGGCATACCTTCCCGGAGAGCTGCCTATGTCCAGCACTGGTACAAGTCTGTCCAGGTGTCACTAATGGAGCAGATGTTCACTCTGATCAATAACTCAGAAACAGTCAACATCTCATTGCCTCACTGTCCTAGTCGCACATTCCCGGAGAGCTGCCTATCTCCAACACTGTCAGCACTGTGGACAAGATACCATTAAAATTCGAGTCAATCCCATGAATCAAAGGAGAGACAGAATTTCAGTTTCGTTTGTCATTAAATATGAAAATTCAGAATATTCAACTGAAGTATCGATATCACTGACCGATACTTGTGTAGTGATCCTCAATTTGGAAGCTGGCAAAATTATCTTCAGAGTGTTCACACCGGTTAACACACAGAAATACCAATCATGAAATGCTCTGGTCACTTACCAAGAACTCCCGTGACGGAAATGACGACGGTCAATATTTTATCCACACTCAGGTATCTATCCAACACTGTAGACATGTTCTCTCTTCAGTGATGTGTTGCCGTGTGCTACAGGCGATCTCACGGAATGAAATGTCGAGGCAGTAGATGCCTGCGGTTTTTAATAGCATTTAGCGACTCCAGGGGGATAGACTTAAAAATAAAGGTTTGCAAACCCTTACGTCAGAAAGGTGCATTCCCCGCGGTGCAACATTGTGATTAATTTAGTGAAATAATTGTGAAACTGCAAACAATGGAAACAGTGATGGTAGTAGTAGCTGTAAATTATGAGAAAGCATTCTTCCAGCAGTGGGGATTTTGTTTCAAATACCAGCAGACCCAGCTCTCCACCTTATCTCCTGTCGGTGCGACCTTTGTCCATCAGTTGAGCAGACCCGCCAAGAGTAAACCGGCCGCTCCACTCTGATTCTTCACCTATTGTAATCACAGCGCATCTCACTGTAACCTTATCTCCCACTGTCGATTACCAGCAACCATTCTCAGCTTTTTTGTCTGATTCTCAGCTTGTCTGACAAACCAAACTTTGTCCTGGTTCAAAACATGTCTATGTTATCACCGCTGACAGAAAAGTATACTCTGAAAATAAACGTTGGACCGTCTATTTCTCTTTCTCCTACATAGAACAGAGAAAGGTAAAGCACAGGAACGGACATTTCGGCCCACAGTCTGTCCCATCCATGTCGCCATATTAAATGGACCCTACTTACCAATACTTGATCAGTCTCTCTACATTCCCGGCTGTCCATATGTCAACCCTCACAGCAGTAATCTTGGGCTTCTGGGTTCTAGGGTCTCAAAAGCTTTTTGGCCATAGGTGTGTATTAATTGGAACTAACAAAAGTGTCTGCGCCTTCAAAGGTGTCTTGTCAATTACAATGTGCTTCCACTGTAAACAAAGGAAACAGAAAACTGATGTACATTAAGTCATTGAAGCTTGTGAAACTGGAACTAGCGGTCATATGTTAAGGGTGAACGGTGTGACATTTAAGGGGAACCTGAGGGGTAAATTCTTCACTCTGAGCGTGGTGCGAGAGTGGGACGAGCTGCCAGCGGAATTATTGGATTTGGGTTTGATTGCATTTTCTAGTTCTCTGTGACTCTGAACCAAGAATGGTTGGAGGCTGCCTGGCTGGGTCTGTGGGTGAGAAGCGGAGTGATTGAAGGGGTTCTTGATGGGGAAGAGAAATGTATAGGTACCTGGGCAAAATGTGGCGATCAGGGTCAGGAATTTTCAGTTGATGAAACGATGGAGATTATATGACCTTTCGTGGATGTAGATGGGAAGGGACTTTACCAAGGGCGATAAAAGAAGTCGAGGAGTTCAGCCGGACAGAAGCAAGCAGAGACAATGGGCTAATCCGGACTGTCATTTTTGTGGGAACTTGTGTTTATGACATGGACTGGCTGCTGCTATAATCTCCCTCTCTCCTTGAATGGCATTTTCACCACAGCCAAAGGCCCTTCCCATTCCTTGTTCAACCTTCTCATGTTTGTTCGGTATGCACACTGCGAGTTCGGTTCTCTGCGCAACTAAGCTCATGATGTTGCTGAATCCCTTAACGTAGAACGTAACACATTCCTGTGTATGGCCTTTGATTCAACTGTTACTTTGCAGATATATAGTTAGACACTCTCTTACCAACAATACACCGGTTACACCCTCCCCCCCACACACACACACACGTACAAATACATAGAAACATAGAACATAGAAAAACATACTGCACAATAAATATAAGAAGGGTAATGATAACATTGTAATGGGGAATTCACTATGCAAGGAGATTGGGAAAGGCAGGTTGGTGTCGGATCGCCAGAGAATTTGCTGAATGTCTCTGAGATGTCTTTCTAGAGCACCTTGTGCTTGAGCCTACTCGGGACAAGGCTATCTTAGTTTGGGTGTTGTGTAATAATCCAGATCTTATTAGGAAGCTAACGTAAAAGAACCCTTAGGAAGACAGCTATCATAAGAACAGAAGAACGTAAGAAATAAAAAATAGGAGCAGGAATAGGCCATCCGGCCCATCGAGCCTGCCCCGCCATTTAATAAGATCAATTCTGGTCTGTCCGTAAAATCAGCTCCATCTAACTGCCTTTTTTGAATAACACTTAATTCCACTATTATGTAAAAATCTATCTAACTATATTTTAACTATATTTAGTGAAAAAACCTCAGCTGCCTTCCTGGGCAGAGAATTACAAAGATTCACCACTCTCTGGGGGGAAAAAAACAGTTTCTCCTCATCTCCGTCCTAAAATTTCTCCCCTGAATCTTGATCCGATGTCCCCTACATGTAGTATCACCTAAAAATGGAAATCTTATCTATCCCGGTCTAAATGATCCGCTCTCATTCTTCTGAATTCCAGAGACTATAGCCCCAGGCGACACAATTTCTCTCATAAATTAATCCTTCATCTCTGGAATCAACCTGATAAACATCCTGTGCACTGCCTCCAAAGCCAATACATCCTTCTTCAAGTATGAAGACCATTACAGTACACGGTACTGCAAGCACAGCCTCACCAGTACCCTGTATAGTTGCAGCATGACCTCCCTGCTCTGGAATTCAATCCCTCTAGCAATGAAGGCCAACATTCCGTTTGCCTTCTTAATTAACTGTTGTATATGCAAACAAACTTTTTGCAATTCGTGCACAAGCACTCCCAAGTCCCTCTGCACAACAGCACGCTGTAATCTTTCACCGTTTAAATAATAATCTGCTCTTCTATTATTCCTTCCAAAGGAATAATACCTTCTCGCTTGACCAACGTTGTATTCTATCTGCCAGACCTTGGCCCACTCACTTAACCCATCTATATCCCTCTGTAGACTCTCCACAATCTCTGTACAATTTGCTTTTCCACTCAATTTAGTGTCATCAGCAAATTTTGCTACTCTGCACTCAGCCCCCTCTTCCAAATCATCAATGTAAATGGTAAACAGCTGTGGGCCCAACAGCGACCCTTGCGGCACCCCACTCACCACAGACTGCCAGCCGGAGAAACACCCATTTATACCAAACTTCTGCCTTCTATTGGTTAACCAATCCACTATCCATGCCAATATACTTCCTCTGACTCCATGTATCCGTATCCTATTTGTAAGGCTTTTGTGCGGCACCTCATGGAACGCCTTCTGCAAATCCAATTATACGACATCCACCTGTTCCCCTCTAACCTCTGCACTCATTATGTCCTCAAAGAACACCAGCAAGTTTGTCCAACAGGACCTGCCCATTCTGAATCCGTGCTGCGTCTGTCAAATTGAACCTATCCTTTTCGCTCTTTCTTCCTTAATGACAAATTCAAGCATTTTCCCGACAACAGATGTTAAGCTAAGTGGCCTGCAGGTGCCCGTCTTTTGCCTCCATCCTTTTTTTAAAAGGTGTCGTGACATTCGCTGTCTTCCAATCCGCCGGGATCTGCCCAGAGTCTAGAGAGATTTGATAAATGATTACGAACACGTCGACTATAACCTCCGCCAATTCCCTCGGCACCCTGCGATGTATCCCAGCAGAACCAGCCGACTTATCTCCCTGTAGGCCCTCTCGTTTTCTCATCACTTTCTCTTTGGTGACAGTGATTTTATCGTGCCCCTCACCCATTTCGCTTATAACATCCTCCTTTGGCATATTAGACGTGTTCTCCACCGTGAAGACTGGCACAAAATAATCGTTCGATGCCTCAGCTATTTCCTTACTACCATATATCAATTTCCCTTTCTCATCTTCCAAGGGACCTACGTTGACTTTAGCCACCCTTTTCCTCTTTATATACTTAAAGAAACATAGAAACATAGAAAACCTACAGCACAATATAGGCTCTTCGGCCCACAAAGTTGTGCCGAACATGTCCCTACCTTAGAAATTACTAGGCTTACCCATAGCCCTCTATTTTCCAAAGCTCCATGTACCAATCCGGAATTCTCTTAAAAGACCCTATCGTATCCGCCACCACCACCGTTGACGGCAGCACATTCCACGTACTCACCACTCTCTGAGTAAAACACCTACCCCTGACATCTCCTCTGTACCTACTCCCCAGCACCTTAAACCTGTGTCCTCTTGTGGCAGCCATTTCAGCCCTGGGAAAAAAAGCCTCTGACTATCCACACGATCAATGCCTCTCATCATCTTATACACCTCTATCAGTTCACCTCTCACCGTCCGTCGGTCCAAGGAGAAAAGGCCGAGCTCGCTCAACCTATTCTCATAAGGAATGCTTCCCAATCCAGGCAATATCCTTGTAAATCTCCTCTGCACCTTTTCTATGCTTTCCATATCCTTCTTGTTGTGAGGCGACCAGAACTGAGCACAGTACTCTGGCTGGGGTCTGACCAGGGTCCTATATAGCTGCAACATTACCTCTCGGCTCCTAAATTCAATTCGACGATTGATGAAGGCCAATGCACCATACGCTTTCTTAATCACAGTGTCAACCTGCGCAGCTGCTTTAAGCGTCCTATGGACTCGGACCCCAAGATCCCTCTGATTCTCCACACTGCCAAAAACTTACCATTACTACTATGTACTGCCATCATATTTGACCTACCAAAATGAACCACCTCACACTTTCCTAGGCTGAACTCCATCTGCCAATTCTCAGCCCAGTTCTGCAGACTATCTATGTCCGCCTGTAACTTCTGACATCCCTCCACACTATCCACAACAACTCCAGCCTTTGTGTCATCAGCAAACTTACTAACACATCTCTTCACTTCCTCATCCAGGTCATTTATAAAAATCACGAAGACTAGATCTGTCCCAGAACAGATCCCTGAGGCACTCCACTGGTTACCATGCAGAATATGACCCATCTACAACCACCCTTTGCCTTCTGTGGGCAAGCCAGTTCTGGATCTACAAAGCAATTTCCCCTTGGATCCCATGCCTTCCGACTTTCTCAATAAGCCTTGCATGGGATATCTTATCAAATGCCTTTTTGAAATCCATATAGACTACATCCACCACTCTTTCTTCATCAATGTGTTTAGTCACATCCTCAAAAAATCGGTCTCATAAGGCACGACCTGCCCTTGACAAATTCATTCTGACTATTCCTTATCATGTTATACCTCTCCAATTGTTCATAAATCCTGTCTCTCAAGATCGTCCGAATCAAGTTATCAACCACTGAGGTAAGACTCACTGGTCTATAATTATCTGGGCTATCTCAACCACCTTTCTTGAATAAAGGAAAAGAATTCGCAACCCTCCAATCCTCCGGAACCTCTCCCGTCCCCATTGACGATGCAAACATAATCGCCAGAGGCTCAGCAATCTCCTTCCTGCCTCCCACAGTAGCCTGGGTACATCTCATCCGGTCCTGGCGACTTATCCAAATTGATGCTTTCCAAAAGCTCCAGCACATCCTCTTTCCTAATATCTACATGTTCAAGCTTGTCAGTCTGCTGCAAGTCATCACTACTATCACCAAGATCCTTTTCCATAGTGAATACTGAAGCAAAGTATTCATTAAGTACCTCTGCTTTTTCCTCCGGTTCCATACACATTTTCCCACTGTCACACTTGATAGGTCCTATTCTTTCACGTCCTATCCTCGTGCTCTTGACATACTTGTAGAATGTCTTGGAGTTTTCCTTAATCCTGCCCGCCAATGCCTTCATATGGCCCCTGTCTCCTGACTCCCAGCTGTCTCTTTTTGTGAGTCAGCTGCTCTTCCCTGTCTCCTCAGTTTGGTTCGCAGCCTCCAACAATTCCAGTTTAAACTTTCCCCAGTAGCCTTAGCCTCCCCGCCAGGATATTGGTACCCCTGGGATGCAAGTGCAACCTGTCCTTTTTGTACAGGTCACACCTGCTCCAAAAGAGGTCCCAATGATCCAAAGACCGGAATCCCTGCCTCCTGCTCCAATCCCTCAACCACGCTTTTATCCTCCACCTTATTCTATTCCTATTCTCACTGTCACGTGGCACAGACAGTAGTCCCCTGGTTACTACATTCGCTGTCCTGCTTCTCAACTTCCTTCCTAACTCCCTGTAGTCTTTTTTTCAGGACCTCTTCCCTTGTCCTACCTATGTCATTGGTACCAATATGTACCACGACCTCTGGCTGTTCTCCCTCCCAACGCAGGATATATTGAACGTGATCAAAAACATCCTGAACCCTGGCACCTGGGAGGCAAACTACCATCCGAGTCTCTTTCCTGCGTCCACAGAATCGCCTGTCTGACGCCCAAACTAGACAGCCCCCTATCTGTGCCAGAGGCACGGCCACTGTCGCTTCGCCCAGGTAGGCTGATCCCTCGCCAACAGTACTGAAGCAGGGAGACTTACTCTCAAGGGGTACAGCCACAAGGGTACTCTCTAGTACCTGACTCTTCCCCATCCCCATCCTGACAGTGAACCAATTGTCTGTCTCCCGTGGTTCCGGTGTGACCACCTGCCTATAACTCCTTTCTATCATCTACTCGCTCTCCCTGACCAATCGAAGGTCATCGAGTTGCATCTCCGTTCCCCTAAGTCGGTCCTTTAGGAGCTGCAGCTCGACATACCGGGTGCAGATATGGCCATGCGGGAGGCTGGGAGACTCCAGGACGTTCCACATCTGACACCGAACACAGAAAACCGGCCTCACACACATACTTCCTCCTTTACTGGTAACACAGTTAAACCTATCTCGCCTCTTCCCGTTACCGCCTAAGACCGTTCAGCCAAAGCCGTATCACTCTGCTGCCTGTCAATCCGCTGCTCGCTTCGACGCTGCCCGCTGGGTATGGCGATCTTCTCTTTAAACCTTTCGCGCTCTACTGGTCGACGTCACGCGGCTGCGCAGTACTGCCTCTCTTTTACTCCGAGTAGTAAAAACTGCCTTTGCTCCCGAAATCGGCCTTCACTCCCAGCCTTTTTGCTCCGAATCAAAGAACTTATGCTATCTATTTTTCTATTTTGTGCTAATTTACTTTCATACTCTATCTTCCCTTTCGTTATTTCTTGTTTAGTTGTTCTTCCCGTCTGTAGTCGTTGCGGGAGCTCATGAGAGCGTGAAGGCCAGTCAGACTTAAGGTCGGGAGAATATGAAAGAAAGGGATGGGACATTCTCCCACTTCCAGTCCGCCAGAATCGTAGCCGGAGAGTTTACGTCTCCACGAGAGGGAGGTGCTCATGCTCGCTCGCGAGACGTTTCGAGTCGATCGGATCTTGAGACCGAAGGGGCTGAGTAAGTACAGTTCCTATGCCATGCAGTGACGCAACCAGTCAGGATGCTCTCAACTGCGTCCCTGCGGAAAGTTCCTAGGATTTAGGGGACCATACCAAACTTCCTGAACCGTCTGATCTGAAAGACGCTCTGTTGTGCCTTTTTCACTTCACAGCTGGTGTGTACAGACCACGTGAGGTCCTCGGTGATGTGGATTTCGAGGAACCTAAATCGGTTTACCCTCTCAACCGCAGATCCATTGATGTCAGTAGGCGTTAGCCCGTCTCCATTCCTCCTGTTCTCCACAACTAGCACCTTTGTTTTTGCGACATTGAGGGAGAGTTTGTTTACTTGACGTCACTGTGTCAGAAAGATAACTTATTCCCTGCAGGCCACTTCGTTATTTTATGAGAATAAGTCAATCAATGTAGTGTCGTCGCTAAATGTAATTAACAGATTCGAGCTGTGGGTGGCGATACAGTCATGGGTATACAGGGAGTAAAGGAGGGGACTCGGTATATGGCCCTGAGGGGCTCCTGTGTTATAAATCGGAATGGTGGAGGTGAGGGGGCCCACTCTTACAACCTGCTGGCGATGAAAGGCAAGGACAAGGACGAGATCTGTGAGTTTCCTGTCGAACCTGGAGGGAATTATGGTGTTGAATACTGAACTGTAGTCCAAGAATAGCATTCTCACATAAGCACCCTTCTTCTCCAGATGTGTCAGGACAATGTGTAGAGCAGTGCCTATTGCGCCGTCTGTCGATCGGTTGTGTCGATAGGCAAACTATAAGAGGTCCAGTATCCTCCTTTCGTAAAAGGGTTACATACACTAATCACACAGGCTCGCGTCAGTCACCAAGTAATCTCAATGCCCCGCTGTGTCCCCACAAACTCGTGTCATTCCCCATACTCACCTCATTGCCCCACTCTTTGCCCACAGCCCCGTGTCTGGGTCCAAATTAATCACTCTGCCCGCTCTCGTCCCACAGCCCTGGGTCAGTTCCAAAATAATTAACTATGGATCCACTTGGAATTATGATGATATTAAGCTTGAACAATCAGGAACGGATATGTCCTGGGAAATGCACAACGGAAATGTGAATATATATTTAGGCTGCACTTACATGGGGTTCTGGACAGGTTGGCCCCATTCAGACAGGGAAAGAACGGTAGGGTGAAGGAACCATGGTTGACCAGAAATGTGAAACATCTGGTCAAGAGGAACAAAGAAGCTTTAGGAAACTGAGCTCAGGATTAGAAAGCAAGGATCAGACATGACTGTAGATTTACAAAGTAGCTGGGGACAAACTGAAGAATGAAATTAGGACAACTAGAAACGTCTACAGAAGCTCTGCAGTGATTTTAAGGAAAACCCCAAACCATTCGAGATGTATGTGAAGAGAAAGATGACTGGAATGAGTATAGGACTGGTCCGGGATAGAAGATGAAATAAGCCCCTGAAGTCGGGGGAGGAAGGGCAGGTCCTGAATGAAGACTTAAATTCAGTATTCACCAGTGAGAGGGACATTTGTGAGGAGAGCGTTAAAAAGGACGATGTGCGACAACATACCGAGGTTAAGAGAGAGGATGTACAGGAACTTTTGAAAAAAAACACCGTAGGTTAAATACGCCTTCTTCTGTGGTCGGGAGAAAGCCTGGGTGACTGCGTGAAGCGGTGAGTCCTACTTCAGTGATGGGAAAATTATCAGAGAACTTTCTTAGAAACAGGATTTACGAGAATTTGGAGAAGCATTACCCAATTTGGGAGAGTTAGTATGGCTTTGTCAGGGGAAGATCGTGTCTCACGACCCTGGTTCAATTCTGTGAGGATGTGACGGTTATACTTACGGTTAACTTTGGGAGGACCTTTCAAAAGGTTTGGTATCCTGGGAAAGTTGGCTTGTGGATTCAGGACTGACGCCCCAGAAATCAGAGGATAGTTGTGGATGGAGAGTTTTCTCCCCGGATGCTGCTGCCAATGGTGTCCTGCAGAGATCTGTTCTGAGACCCCAGGATATTTGTGCTTTAAAAATGATGTGAATAAGGAAGTCGAAGGGTGGTTTATTGCATTTCTAATGATGTGGACGTTGGTGGAATTATGGATAGTATAGATGTTTGTCACAGATTACAACAGGACAGTGTCAGGACGCGGAGCAGCGCCGAGAAGTTACAGATGGAGTTCAACCCGGAAAAGTACGATGCGAATCACTTTGGAAGGATGAATTTGAAAGCAACAATGGCAAAATATTTAAATAGCTGAAGCCAGGTAACATGGAAAATAATATGGAAAATAACACATCATATTTTGTTTTAAAGTAACTATATTGCAAAATCCCTTGAGGAGTCAAATTCATGACACGGGGACAGAGTGAGTAAAAATAGTTTAACGTAAGTGTTTGTGCAATTGGTTGTCACTAATGTCCCTGACGTGATACCCACGCTAATTGCCTCAGTGGAATTGCTCTCTCCTCAATAAAAGACTGCTAAACCGATCGACAGTCCATCTGAGCAGCTGAAACGTTCCGCACAACTGAACGCTGCTTCTGACGGAATATGGGATATGCGGCGATTTATTACATCGCGGCCATTTTCTATCCCACACTTGTAGCGGTTGGTGTCCCCGGTAAGATGCCGGAGCTGGTCACTTTATGTATGGTGCCGCCGTTACTCTGCTGCGGTATCCGCACTGTTACTGAGCACAGATGCTACCGTCGGCTGAAACGTGTCCCCGGAATGGAGGATTCAAGCATCCAATGGTTTTATTTTCATTTTTTGTAGTTCGATCGTAGTGTTTTCTTCTTTTCTCAATTAAGTTGGTGCCGATATTGTCAATGTTTCATAATTTCACCTCGCTAGGCTTTCTGAAGTGATGCTGGTCTCTTCTTTTCCAGGAGCCAGTCTCGACCAGTGCAAATTCTTCGATCTTATAACAACTTTGCAACTTATTTAAATGACGGTCCAGTCTATTTACGACACGTAGGTCTGTTCTTCAGTTAGTCAGTAAATGAGAACTCGTGTTTTATATATTCACGATGCCACTTTGACACCGCTACAAATAATCCTGTCTGTTCTTTCACCTCTAATAATGGAAATGGTGTTGCTTACAGGAGCGATCGACTGCTCACCGTTACGTGAGTCGTGGAACTCGGATGCCTCGCTCTAAACTGTGGGAAGGTCGCCAATCCACTGACACTCACATCCGTCATTATCCTCCAGCCGGAGTGCAGCGACCGAGACCGCACACACTGGATTTCCGCTTTCCACTTCCAAACAGACCATACCCTGCATAGCTTCGGAAGAATGGGGGCATTCAGGGAGCTGACCGTATTTCAATTTTATTTCCAAATTTCTTGCATTTGCCTGTTTGGATTAGCAACAACGGATCTGATGGTCGTTATCCTTATTGTTTCAGTGGAACAGACCAACAACATCTACATTTATTCTAATTATATTTCAATTCTTTCCCAATTTCTTGTAGTTAACCTAACGGCGATTGTGATCCTTTCTCTGGGAAAATGCGGACTCTCCAGATGCATCACCCGTTACCTGGTTGGAATGGCAACAGCGGATCTAATGGTGGTTATCGTTTTTGCTTTAGTGGAACAGACCAACAATATCTACATTTATTCCAGAACCCTGCTCATCACTCCTGTATGCGCTCTGACACTTGTATTTCGGGTCGTTACGAGGGACTGTTCTGTTTGGTTCACGGTCAGTTTTACCTTCGATCGCTTCATCGCAATATGTTGCCGAAAGCTGCGGGAGCGATACTGCACCGACAGAACAGCAACGGTGGTTATCGTGACCGTGGTTATAGTGAGCTGCGGGAGAAGTGTCCCGTTTTACTTTGCCCTTGAACCTTACGTCATCATTGACAACATGCCGTGGCGGTGCACCACCACATATGAATACGTTACTTCACCCGTGTGGAGAAGTTACCAATTACTGGGCAGTATTTTAACACCATTGCTACCAATCGGATTAATCCTGGTGTTTAACGGGTTAACCGTAAGACATATTGTTATGGCAAATAGAGTCCGCAGAAGGCTTCGGAACAGCGGCGACAATCAGAAAGATGCCGAGGTGGAAAAACGCAGAAAATCGATGATTTTGTTGTTTTCTATATCAGCTAATTTCATATTATTTTGGATGCCCTATGTAGCCCATTCCCTGAAATGGCAAGTGCAAAACTATTTTTACGAGAACAGATATTTGAGCTCCCCGGTATACATCCTACAGCAATTTGGGTTCATGTTGCAAGTACTCAGCATGCGTACCAATACCTGTATCTATACACTGACACAGAGGAAATTCAGAGAAGAGCTGAGGAATCGAATGAACTATGTGTTTACATTAAATGGCCATCTGTGTAGATAACGCCCGTGTCTAATGACAATTCAGCGGAGTTTTCAAATAAAGCTGTTTTTCATTGAATAGGTTTGGCCAATATGTCATAAATTCAAGCAATCATATGCCTGATCAAGCAACACACACAAAATGTTTGTGGAACGCAACAGGCCAGGCAGCATTAGTAGGAAGAAGTACAGTCGAGATTTCGGGCCGAGGCCCTTCGTCAGGACTAACTGAAAGAAGAGTGAGTAGATATTTCATGTAGGAGCGGGAGAGGGAGATTCGAAATGATAGGAGAGGACAGGAGGGGGAGATATAAAGCTAAGAGCTGGAAAGTTAATTTGCAAAAGGGATACAGAGATGGAGAAGGTGAGGATCACGGGACGGGCGGGCTTGGGAGAGCGAAAGGGGGACGGCCGCATCTGCAGATTTTCTCGTATATGCCTGATCATCCGGAAATTGCAGAATTGGCGGAAGATTGCTGAATTCATACAGTTCAGGTAGGTTGCGATCCAAACGTTCAATGCTGCTGACGTGATTGTTAGATTGGTTGAAGTATGTTCCAAACTATCACAAGACACTCGACTGTCACAAGTGCAGGGATGGCTTCAGGACTTTCCGGGTTTACATGTTTCAAAATGGACAGGGTCGGGTAACAGAGTGTAAAGGGAGTGCGATGGGAAACCAGGGATAGTACCGCAGATGCAGAAAGGGAGGACAATGTGCAGCGTTCCTTTGTTAATTGACGGTGATATTAACACAGAAACATGCAGGGCGCGATCTCCCCATTTGGAGTATTCTGTATAGCTGCCCACCGTGAGTCAGCGGGAGATTTAAAAAGCGAACAGATTGAGAAGGGTCGGTCATTTCTTCCGCAGTTGAATGGGGCACAACTGCGCAAGCGCGTGAAAGTCGGCCCGTGAGGCAGCGGGAGATTTAAAAAGCAAGCAGGGTAACAGAGTGGACGACGGAGTAGTGGGAGACAGAGTAGAAAGGCTTTGGCTCGAGAGGCTTCGGCGAGCAGAGGCTGAGGACGAACTTCCTCCCAGTGAGGTAAGGCTGGGTAAGCTCCTTTAATAAATCTAATTAGCTTAGGAGTAGGTAATGGAGGCAGCAGTTACGGTAGTCGAGTGCTCCGTTTGCAGCATGTTGGATGTCAGGGCGAGCACAATTGTCCCTGATGACTACACCTGTAAAAGGTGCATCCAGCTGCAGCTCATGACAAACGGAGTTAGGGAACTGGAGCTGGACCTGGGTGAACTTCGGGTCATTCGGGAGGCAGAGGCAGAAATAAACAGGAGTTACAGGGAGATAGTCACCCTTAGGAGTCAGGAGACAGGTAGTTGGATTACTGTCAGGAGAGGGAAGAGGAATAGACTGAATGAGAAGAGCACCCCTGTGGCCGCCCCCATCAATAATAAGTATGCCGTTCTGATCCTGCTGGTGGGGATGACCTACCGGGGACAAGTTGTAGTGGTTGCGTCTCTGGCACCGAGTCTGGACCCTCAGCTCAGAATGGAAGTAGGGAAAAGAGGAGAGCAGTAGTGATAGGGGTTTCGATAGTTAGGGGGACAGATAGAAGGTATTGTGGAAGAGATCGAGATCACGGATGGTCTGTTCCCCTCCTGTGCCAGGGTCTGCGATATCTCGGATCGAGTTCTCAGTATTTCCACGAGGGAGGGTGAGCAGCTGGATGTCGTGGTCCATGTAGGCACCAATGACGTGGGTAAGAAGAGTGAGGAGGTCTCTCCTCAGTCTCTATTTTTCCAGTCTATCTCCCAGGCTCTCTCTCTAATCTCCCTCCAATCAGTCTATCTTGCCCAGTCTATTTCTCCTAGACGGGCCCGCTCAATCTCTCTGCCATAATTCTCTTTCTCCCTTTTCTCCCCAGTGTTTCTCCCCCAGTCGCCCTCGCCAGACACTCTCTTATCGTCACTCTCTTACCAGTCTCTACCTACCGATGCTCTCTCTCCCCTCAATCTCTCTCCCTCAGTCTCTTGCCACACTCTCTCTCTCCAGTCCATCTTCACCTAATCTTTCTCTTCCCCAAGTTCTCTACGTCTCTCTTTCCCCACTCCCCACTCTCTCCCTGTTTCTTTCTCATACCGGTCCACTTTCCTCTCCGGCTCTCATTCACAGCTCCACCCCCGCCGTTTTCTCCCATAGGTCATCCGTTCCGTCTCCCTCTCAACTGTCTTCTTCCCTACTTCCCCCATCCCCATCCATATCGCCCGAGACTCTGGACCCTTCTGTCTGCGCATTCTCCAGTCTCTCTCTATCCCCCATTATCACCCCCGTCTCCCAGAGTCCCTGCCTCTCCCATCACTTTCACTTTCCAATCCCGCTATCTCTCCCCAACCTGGACTCTCTCCCAGTCTCCCATCCTACGCACCCCCACCCCATTTCTCTCTCCTCCGGACTATATCCCTGCTATTCTCTTTCTCACTCATCCTCTCTCAAGTCCCACAGTTTCTCTCTGTACAGTCTGTCTTCCTCACGTCTGCCTTTCCCTCCCCATCTCTTTCTTCGTCCTGATCTTTTGCTTCACTCCAGTCTCTCTCCTCGCATGGGCACTCACCCGACACTTTGATCCGCATTTTCTCTCTCTCTCCCCCCAGTCTATCTCATCCCTCAGTATTTCTGTCCTCTCAGCCTGTCGTTTCCCATCCAGACTCTCTCTCTCTCTTTCTCTCCCTCTCCCTCTCTCCTCTCTATCTCTATCTCTCTCTTTCTCTCTCTCCTCCCAAGGCTTTCTGTCCCCCATTCTCTCTGTCCATGCGTTCTCTCTTCTTCAACTCTCCCTCTCCCTGTTTCTCTCTCCTCGTCACTCTCCTTCTACCCTTATCCCCCTCTTGTCTCAGGCCCGTACCTGACACTCGCTCCTTCTCAACCTCTCCCTGTATCCCGTCTTTCTCCCAGTGTCTCTCTTTCTTCTTATTTTTCCCTCTTTCGCTCCCCGTCTCTCCCCATCTCTGCAAGACTCTCTTCCATTAGTCCCCTCTCTCACTCTATAACTCCTTCACCCACTCCCAGTCTCTCTCCAACCAACCTTTCTCCGCCATAGTCTTTCTAACCAAAGTGTCTGTTCCCTTGAAATTTCTTTTCCCTCACGTTTCTAGTTCGTTCGCATTCCCTTCCCTTGCTAATCCTCCGTCTCTCTCTCTCGTTTTTATCTCAGTTTCTCTTCCCATCTCTCTCTTCCCCGTGTGTCTCCACTCCACTGTCCACTGTGCTCTCATTCTCCCGTCATTGCCTCCCCCACGTCCGGTTCCGCTCGGACTCCCTCCAAGGTTTTGAAAAAACTTGAACACTCTGGATACATGCTGATGGTATTAAATTGCTGCACAAACACGTTTATTTACGTGCAGTTCGCCAGCGCAGCGAGATATCCTGTTATGTCAATTATTCAAATAATTAATAAATAAAATGTCGAAGTTCTTCTCAGTGGTGGTAGTATGTGTTTTTCCACCTTGACAGTGAGAAACCGGCGGTCAGTGGAGAACGTGGCAGCGGGGAGAATAAAACTGGTTTTCAGCCCGAGGGAGACACAACGCGAGAACAGACCCCTCGGCGCCCGCACCCTGCGACCATCACCTCCGATCAGTGATTAAATTCATCCTGCATCTTATTTTTTATTTTTGACCATAACCCCGCTGTCATCATCGCCGAACCACGTTCAATAATAAATCCCGCCCTACGGTGTAAATACTCACCGCTCAAGTGACGGACAAAGCCGGTGTTTCTCGCTGACGGGGAGGAAACGGAGCAGCTGCTGGAAATATGGCCGTCACAAGGAGAGCGGACGGAATTCACAGTGAGCACCCCGACGGTCAGATCGGGACTGGTCCGAGCTCGCAGTGAGTGGGCAGCACCGCAATGAGATTTAGCTGTTTGCACCCAACATCGGATCCGTCAACACGCGATGAGCAGACAACATCCACCTGGACACAGACCCGAATCGTAACTGTCGAGTTCGGCAGTGTCCAGTGAGTTTGTATCAGCTCAGTGATACGTACACTAGCGCAAGGAATGACTCCACAAGGTCCAGTTATCATCTGCAGAAAGTCTATTTCTAAAGGTGGCTTGCATTACTTTGTGAGAAAGGCACCTTTCTTCCCCAATTCCCCAGCTGTTTTGGGGGTTTGGGTGGGTAACAAAGACTTTTAAAGTCTCTGTAAAGACTTCTAATGACTTCTCAATGGCAACAAAACCGTTCCGACAATTCTAGTGGTGTTTAGTATTTTGGTTTGTTGCTCAACACTGCGGAATTTCTGCATTATTTTTATAATTGGTCAAATTTCCAAGGAAAACCGCAATGTCGACCCTGCCTCAAGGAAGGAATGTCATCTCACCTCCCGATTTCTGATTAATTTCCATCCGAGCAAACCACATGTTCAATCTCCTCTGCATTCACTCCAGTACAAACGCATGTCTATTAATATTATTTTTCTTTTTTTCTCTCAGCTAAAACTGGTAAAACGTGAGGTATGGTCATAGAAAAGCACAATAGTTTCTCAATTGCTGAGAACTTTCCTACTATTCCAGTGCTGTTTATCATTGTAGCTTTTTGGAGATTCACATAAATATTGCTGTGTAAGAATAATTCTTAATTTGCAGTGACTTTGGGATGATACCAACAGTAGATGTTACAATTGAGGCAATGTATACCCTGTTCATGTCCCATAGTCTTTCAATTTTGTTTTTCAAATCAGCATATTTCTGTTGTTTTTCACGTACTGATTTCTGTATATTATGTGTATTTGGAATGAGACACACATACCTGCAGATTTTCTCTTGTTTGTGATTGGATGACTATTAAATAAATTGTTTTCGCTGGTTTATCCTGTAATATTATATCTGAAAGTGTATCATGTATTGCCCTATCGCTAGTAATGAACTGATAGTAATATAATTGTAATACTCTGATTATAAATCTCCTTCGGGACTGAATTTAGAGCAATAGATCGTATCTTTCATGAGTTTGCAATTTAAAGCAAGATTGTGGTGAATGATGTTTGTCATTGATTGTGCCTGTGTAAGTAATCAGATTGAATTAAACGGTTTCAGGTTCCTGTAATATGTTGAATACTTGATGATTTCTCTTTTTTTCCGCTTTTATAGCCCTGAATTTCTTAGTCTTTTATTGCGTATTTTTGATATCTTCGTGTTATCCACCTGATCCTGTATTGCCACAGAAGGAATGGAACTGCGTCAACACCGTGTCTGAATGTGTAGGGTAGATGTGGATGTAACCCACTCCTTCCAAACCAATATCGCGAACTTCCTCCCCAATCCCTCTTCGCGACCATTATTCTCTCTTCCACTTTCCATAACCACCATCTCTTTGACGAGCTCCCTCCCTTCCTCCTCCCTGATTCTGACTCCCTGTCTCCCTCCGACCCTTCGCAGAGATCCACTACCTGCGCTCTGCGGCCTCCCTAACGCTTCCTGGACGGGACAATCCCCGGCTGCCGACGAGAGGCGGAGTGCCCAAGGAGCACGCGGACACGGCCAGCCTTCTTTCCCGTCTGTATTCGTAACGGAAGCTCATTACAGCGTGAAGGCGGGTCGGACTTGAGGTCGGGAAGGTCTGACAGGAAATGTTCTCTCTCTAAGCGAGAAAAACGCCAGGGACGAAATCGCCTGTAACTTGGAGTAACCGACTAACAACTCCGTTCCCTTCTACCTCCGCTTCAAACGGGAGACCCTCCGAACCCTGGCCTCGTCTCGGGACCCAAAAGGGCCCCAATGCCCTGTCTGGCCTTTCAGACCTGCCGCATGGGTTTGTCCCAGACGCTGAAAGACCTATAGGAGCGGGGAGGTCTCGGATCTCGCTCCCCGATTGGGCCTAGCAGGGGCAGAGTCAAGGGTAGGCGTTCAATCGGCCTCTGATTCTCGGGTGCTTTCGGACGCTTTTGCAGGACGGGGCGGGACACTCTTCCACTCCCAGTCCGCCGGAATTGCAGCCGGTGAGCTTTCGCTACCCCGACAGGAGGGTTCTGGTGTTCGCTTGCGAAACGTTTCCAGTCGATAGGGTCTTGAGACCGAAGGGGCTGTGGGGGAAAGTTGGAGACTTTCCTCACCTCCGTGGGGCTGGTCCATGGGGGAGCGGCGATCCGGTAGGTAAGAGCCCCGTAGTCCCGGCTCTGGTGAGTTTGTTCGTGCTCCTAAGGTCGGGGATTCCATGGACTTCAGGTCAATGGAAGGGGAGGGTGAGAGCGCGGAAAAGCGGTGTTCGGCCCTTAGGGGGAATGGTTTTAATTTATTGTAGTTTGGTAGATCAATTTAACTATTTATGCAATCATACAAAAAGGTGACTTTGGAAAAATATAATAAAACTAGTATTCTATTGTGCTTCACTCTGAAATGAATTGAAATGAAAATTAACTTTATATGTTGCATCCTTCACAAACATGAGAAATAAAAATCTTCACTTCACGTCTCTATCTTAATGTGCAATTATAGCAATTTATAATAATTTATAATAAATTGAACAGTCAATGATATATAGAGTGAATTCAAATCAGCGTGAGTTAATCAGTCTGATGGCCCACTGGTTCCAGAGCCTGTTGGTCCTGGCTTTTATGCTGTGGTACCGCTTCCCGGATGGTAGCAGCTCGAATAGATTGTAGTTGGGAGACGCGGGTCCCCACTGATCCTTCAGTCCCTTTTTGCACACCAGTCTGTGTAAATGTCCTGAATCATGGGTAGTTCACATCTACAGATGCGCTGGCCTGTCCGCACCACTCTGCAGAGTCCTGCGATTAAGGAGGTACCGTTCCCACACCAGACAGTGATGCAGCCAGTCAGGATGCTCTCAGTTGTGCCCCTGCAGAAAGTTCTTAGGATGTCGGAACCCATACCAAACTTCCTCAACCGTGTGAGGTGAATGAGGTGCTGTTGTGCCTTTTACACTTCACAGCTGGTGTGTACAGACCACATGATGTCCTCGGTGATGTGGATGCCGAGGAACTTAAAGCTGTTCACCCACTCAACCCCGGATCCATTGATGTCAATAGGGCTTAGCCAGTCTTCATTCTTCCTGTAATCCACAACCATCCCCTTATCTTTTGCGACATTGAGGGAGAGGTTGTTTACTTGACGTCACTGTGTCAGAGAGATAACTTCTTCCCTGTAGGCCACTTCGTTATTTTTTTGAGATTCGGCCAATCAATATAGTATCGTCGGCATATTTAACTAACAGATTGGAGCTGTGGGTGGCGATATAGTCATGGGTACACAGGGAGTAAGGGAGGGGACTCAGTACATGGCCCTGAGGGGCTTCTGTGATGAATGTCAGAGGGGTGGAGGTGAGGGAGCCTATTCTTACAATCTGCTGGCGATCTGAGAGGCAGGGTCAAGTACAAGATGTCTGAGCTTCTGTCGAGCCTGGGGGGAATTATGGTGTTGGATACTGAACTGTAGTCCAAGAACAGCATTTTCACATAAGTACCCTTCTTGTGCAGATGTGTAAGGACGGTGTGTAGAGCAGAGACTGTTGCGCCATCTGTCGATCGGTTGTGTCGGTAGGCAAATTATAATGGGTCCCGCACCCTCCTTTCGTAAAAGGGTTACATACACTAATCACACAGGCCCTGGTCAGTCACCAAGTAATCTCAATGCCCCGCTGTGATCCCACAACCTCGTGTCATATCACATACCCATCCCATTGCCCCACTCTCTGCCCACTGCTCCGTGTCAGTGTTCCAATTAATCACTGTACACGCTCCCGTCCCTCAGTCCCGAGTCAGTTCCCAAAGTAATTAACCAGGTAAGTGGAATTATGATGATATTAGGCAGAAACGTCAAACTACAAATCAGGAACGGATATGTCCTGGGAAATGCACAAGAGAAATGTGGAAGTATTTTAGGCTGCACATACATGGGGTTCTGGACAGGTTTACCCCATTCAGGCATGGGAAGGACGGTAGGGTGAAAGGTGAAAAGAGATGTGAAACATCTGGTCAAGGGGAAGAAACAAGCTTCAGGAAGCTGACCTCAGGATTAGAAAGCAAGGAACAGGTATGACTGTAGATTTACAAAGTAGTCTGGGACAAAATGAATAATGGAATTACGATCACTAGAAACGTCTACAGAAACTCTGCAGTGACTTTCAGGAAAGCACCAAACCTTTCTAGATGTATGTGAAGAAAAGGATGGCTAAAGTGAGTGTAGAACCGGTCGGGGACAGAAGGTTAAACGAGCCCCTGAAGTCGGGTGAAGAAGGGCAGGTCCTGAATGAAGTCTTCAGTTCAGTGTTCACCAGTGAGAGGGACGTTTGTGAGGAGAGCGTTAAACAGACCGATATGCGACAGCGTATCGAGGTTAAGAGAGAAAATGTACTGGAACATTTGAAAAATAAATCTTTAGGATAGATAAGTCCTCTTGTGTGTTGGGGAGGAACCCTGGGTGAATGCGGGAAGCGATGAGTCCTAATTCAGTGACGGACAAATTATTGGAGAACATTCTTAGAAACAGGATTTGCAAGAATTTCGAGGAGCAGTAACTGATTTGGGAGAAGCAGTGTGGCTTTGTGAGGGGCAGATCATCTCTCACGAGCCCGGTTCAATTCTGTGAGGATGAGGCGGTAATCCTTCGGTTAACCATGAACTTTCAGAACGTTAGAAGACTTGGTATCCTGGAAAAGTTGGCTTGTGGATTCAGGACTGACGCTCAGGAAGACAGAGGTTAGTTGTGGATGGAGCGTTTTCTCCCCGGATGCTGGAACCTGTGGTGTCCTACAGAGATCTGTTCTGAGACCCCGATTTTTGTGCTTTAAAATAATGTGAAAAAGGAAGTGGAAGGGTGGTTTATTGTATTTGCAAAGAAGTGGAGTTTGGTGGAAATATGGATAGTATAGAAGGTAGTCACAGCTTACAACAGGACAGTGACAGGACGCAGAGAAGCGCTAAGAAGTTACAGATGGAGTTCAACCCGAGAGGTACAGAGTGATTCTCGTTGGGAAAATGGATTCGAAGGCAGAAGTATTACTTGCTCGAATCAACCGAGGGCCGCACATTAGTGTGAGTTCCACAGTGGAAACAGAGTGGTGAGACTCTCTCCAATAAGCCGAGGGCCGCTCATTGGTTACGAGAACCACAATCGGAACGGAGCGCTGAACAGCAGGAGCAGAAGGAAGTGTGATTGACAGGTGAGCTTGACCATATCCGCTGTTGTGCACATGTACAGAGTGACGATTGTCTTATGAAAACAGTTTGAGTGAACTCGGCGTTTTCTCCTTGGAGCTACGGAGGATGAGAGGTGACCTGATAGAGGTGTACAGGGCGATGTCAGGCATTGATGATGTGGATAGTCAGAGGCTTTTTCCCAGAGCGGAAATGGTTGCCACAAGAGGATACAGGATTAAGGGGCTTGCGATTAGGTACAGATGAGATGTCAGGGATAATTGTTTTTACGCAGAGAGTGGTAAACAGAGAAACATAGAATAGTACAGCACATTACAGGCCCTTCCGCCCACAATGTTATGCTGACCCTCAAACCCTGCCTCACATATAACCCCGCACCTTAAATTCTTCCATATACCTTTCTAGCAGTCTGTTAAACTTCACTAGTCTGTCTGCCTCCACCACTGACTCAGGCAGTGCATTCAATGCACCAACCACTCTCTGAGTTAAAAACCTTCCTCTAATATCCCCCTTGAACTTCCCTCCCCTTAACTTAAAGCCATGTCCTCTTGTACTGAGCAGTGGTGCCCTGGGGAAGAGGCGCTGGCTATCCACTCTACCTATTCCTCTTAATATCTTGTACACCTCTATCATGTCACCTCTCATCCTCCTTCTCTCCAAAGAATAAAGCCCTAACACCCTTAATCTCTGATCATAATCCATACTCTATAAACCAGGCAGCATCCTGGTAAATTTCCTCTGTACCCTTTCCAATGCTTCCACATCCTTCCTATAGTGAGGCGACCAGAACTGGACACAGTACTCCAAGTGCGGCCTAACTAGAGTTCATAGAGCTGCATCATTACATCGCGTCTCTAAAACTCTATCCCTCGACTTATGAAAGCTAAGACCCCATAAGCTTTCTTAACTACCCTATCTATCTGTGAGGCAACTTTCAGGGATTTGTGGACATGTACTCCCAGATCCCTCTCCTACTCTACACCACCAAGTATCCAGCCATTTACTTTGTACTCTACCTTATAGTTTGTCCTTCCAAAGTGTACAACCTCACACTTCTCCGGGTTGAACTCCATCTGCCGCTGCTCAGCCCACTTCTGCATCCTATCAATGTCTCTCTGCAATCTTCGACAATCCTCTACACTATCTACAACACCACCAACCATTCCACGCACTTACTTTGTAAGTGCGTGGAATGGGCTGCCGGCAACGGTGGTGGAGGTGGATACGAAAGGGTCTTTTAAAAAAACTTTTGGATAGGTACATGGAGCTCAGAAAAATAGAGGGCTATCGCACGTCACGGGTATGTGGTGGTCAAGTCATTCACTGGAAGAGATCAGGTTCCTGCCAAACGGCCCATGTGTGCGCTGGAAAATATTGTTCTTCAAACTGTCCACAGCCCTCGCTAAACTCCCGAGGACACGTTCCCTTTTTGATCACAGGTCTCTGGAATATCGCTGTGGGTATTTTAAATTGTTTGGAAGGATATAAGTGCAGTGTTATTGTAACACATGCCAGCTGTCATTGTCAACAAACGAAAAAAAGAATGAATGAATATTCCCCTTTAATAAAGAAGTGTTCTCCATTTCACCCGCCAGAACGAACTCCTTCCCTCAATTTCAGAAGCGAATGAGCACCGACAAATGTTACAAAATAAATCGACTTCAAGATGAATGCCAACTTTGAAAGCAACACAGATATAAAAAAATATATATATATCCTCTTTAAATACCTGAAGGCAGGTGTCATGAAAAATAACATGGAAAATTCACATCATATTTTGTTTTAAAGTAAATAGATTGTAATATCCGTTGAGGAGTCAATTTTATTAACACGGGGACAGTGAGTAAAAATAGTTCAACGTAAGCATTTGTGCAGTTGGTTGTCACTAATGTCCCTGACGTGATCGCCACGCTAATTGCCTCAGTGGAATTGCTCTCACCTCAATAAAAGTCTGTTAAACCGATCATCAGTCCATCTGAGCAGCTGAAACGCTCCGTACAACTGAAAGTTGCTTCTGACGGAATATGCAGAATATGAATACTACATCGCAGCCATTTTCTATCCCACAATTGTAGCGGTTGGTGTCCCCGGTAAGATGCCGGAGCTGGTCTCTTTATGTATGGTGCTGTCGTTACTCTGCTGCGGTATCCGCACTGTTACTGAACACAGATGCTACCATCGGCTGAAACGTGCTCCCGGAATGGAGGATTCAGGCATCTAATGGTTTTATTTTCATTTTTCGTATTTTGATCGAAGTGTTTTCCTCTTTTGTCAATTAAGTTGGTGCCGATATTGTCACTGTTTCAGAATTTCATCTCGCTAGTCTTTCTGAAGTGATGCTGGACTCTGCTTTTCCAGACCCGAGTCTCTATCAGTGCAGACACTTCGATCTTATAACAACGTGGCAGCTTATTTAAATGACGGTCCTGTCTATTTTCGACATGTGGGTCTGTTCTGTAAGTCAGTAAATGAGAACTCGTGCTTTATATCTCCTTGACTCCACTTTGTCGCCGATACAAACAATCCCTTCAGCGATTCAAACTCTAATAATGGAAATGGTGTTGTTTACAGGAGCGATCGACTGCTCACCGGTACGTGAGTCGTGGAACTCGGATGCCTCGCTCTAAACTGTGGGAATGTCGCCAATCCAGTGACACTCAAATCCGTCATTGTCCTCCAGCCGGAGTGCAGCGACGGAGACAGCACACACTGGATTCCCGCTTTCCACTTCCACACAGACCATACCCTGCGTAGCATCGGTAGAATGCGGGTATTTAGGGAGCTGACCATATTTCTATTTTGTTCCCAAATTTCTTGCAGTTAATTTAACGGCGATTGTGATCCTTTCTCGGCGAAAATGCGGACTCTCCAAATGCATCACCCGTTACCTGGTTGGAATGGCAACCGCGGATCTGATGGTGGTTATCGTTTTTGCTTTAGTGGAACAGACCAATAATATCTACATTTATTCCAGATCCCTTCTCATCACTCCTGTATGCGCTCTGACACTTGTATTTCGGGTTGTAACAACGGACTCTTCTGTTTGGTTCACGGTCAGTTTTACCTTCGATCGCTTCATCGCAATATGTTGCCGAAAGCTGCGGGAGAGATACTGCACCGAGAGAACAGCAACGGTGGTTATCGTGATCGTGGTTATAGTGAGCTGCGGGAAATGTGTTCCGATTTACTTTGCCCTTGAACCTTACGTCATCATTGACAACATGCCGTGGCGTTGCGCCCTCACATATGAATACGCAACTTCACCCGTGTGGAGAGGATACCAATTACTGATAATCATTTTGACACCATTGCTGCCAATCGGCTTAATCCTGGTCTTTAACTGGTTAACCGTAAGATATATCGTTGTGGCAAATAGAGTCCGCAGAAGGCTTCGGCAGAGCAGCGACAATCAGAAAGATGCCGAGGTGGAGAAACGCAGAAAATCGATGATTTTGTTGTTTTCTATATCAGCTAATTTCATATTATTTTGGATGCCCTATTTAGCCCATACCCTGAATTGGCAAGTGCAAAACTATTTTTTCGAGGACAGATATTTGAGTTCCCCGGTATACATTCTACAACAATTTGGGTTCATGTTGCAAACGCTCAGCATGTGTACCAATACTTGTATCTATACACTGACACAGAGGAAATTCAGAGAAGAGCTGAGGAATGGAATGAAGTATGTGTTTACATTAAATGGCCATCTCTGTAGATAACGCCCGTGTCTAACGGCAATTCAGCGGTGTTTTCAAATAAAGCTATTTTACAATGAACAGGTTTGGCAAATATGTCATAAATTCAAACAATCATATGTCTAGTTATCCGGAAATTGCGGAAATGGTGGAAGATTGTTTGCTTCGTACTGTTCAGGCAGGTAGCAAATACAAACGCTCAATGCTGCTGGCGTGATTGTTACACTGGTTGAAGTATGTTCCAAACTATCACAGACACTCGACTGCCACAAGGGCAAGGATGGCTGCAGGGCTTTCCGGGTTTTAGATGTTTCAAAATGGGCAGGGTCGGTTAACAGAGTGTAAAGGGAGTGCGATGAGAAACCAGGGATAGTATCGCAGCTGCAGAAAGGGAGGACAACGTGGAGCGATCGTTTTTTTAATAGACTGCGAGACGAACACAGAAACATGAAGGTCGCCATCATTCTATATGGAGTATTCTGTATAGCCAGTTCAAGAAAGAAAACGCAACGGGAACAGTGAGGAACCGATCGGCAGGCAGAATCTGGACATGTGCCATGTTATTTGCACGGGCAACTCTCTAATATTCTTTGGCAACTCCTCAGGGTAAAAGGGTTAGATATGTCATAATTTCTCAGTTGTGTCGAGGAGGGATTCATGTCACTTTAAGAAGAAAGGTGGGCTAGCGAACAGTCCGTACCGGATCTAATATTAGAAATGGAAACGGATCAGGTGACTGATCTCTCCGCGGTTCAGCATGTCAGAACGATAGGGTAGAACTCCCCAACATTTACCTTTCACAAGGTTAGGACCAGGGAGTATGGAATGTATTTAATTGGGGGTCTGCGAGTTATGGTGCTACCCGGCAGGAACTTGGGAAGGGAAATTGGGAAATGATGTACTCAGGGAAATACGCAACAGATACATGGAGATTGTTTGGGGAGCACTGGCATGGGGTTCAGTAAGGGCTTGTTTCATTGAGGCAGGGAAAGAATGATAGCGTGAAGTAACCCTGAGTGACAAGAAATGTGGAACAAGTCAAGAGGAAGAAAGAAAAATACTTACGATTTAGGGAGAAAGGCTCAGGTAAGGATATGGAGGGTCACAATGTAGACAGGAAATACAAACGTTTGTAATTTAACAATGGACTTAGAAGAGTTAGAAGGGGACTTGAGAAGTCCTTGGCGAGTTGCAGTTTGAAGAACAGGAGGATGACTGGAGAGAGTGTGGGCAGATCAAAGGACAACTTGTGTCTGAAATCCAAGAAGTTAGTGAATCTTCTTACTGAATACATCGATGAATGTGAACACAGTGTAAAAAGGCACAAACGCCAGATCATGCCGACGCTAAGGAAAAGGATGTGCTGCAAACTAGGAAAACATTATGATGGATGATTTCCCGGTGCCAGAAGGGAGATAGTAAAGGTGATTTGGGAAAGCGAGAAATGATATTACTGAAGTTTTGGACAGGATATTTGGGACTTCCTGGCTAAGCAAGTAGAACTAGAAGACTGCAGGTTTGCAAATGTTATTGCTTTGTTGACGAAAAATAATAGGGATACTCCTTTGAGTTATAGACCATTGAGTCCTCCGTCAGTAGTAGGTGAACTATTGAAGAAGATTATTATAGAGGGAATTTATAAGCATCTGGAGAAACGTTATCTGGCTAGGAAAATTCAACAAGGCTTTTTGAGGGCATGTTGTACTTTATTAGCCAGATTGCGTTAATTGTAACAGTGAAAAACAAACAAAAGAATCCGAATTGTCGATGTGGGTGCATTAATTATGGTCAGGCGTTTGATCAGTTCCCCATAGTAGATTCATTCAGAAAGTCAGGAGGCATGGGATCGAGGGAAACCTGGCCGCGTTGATTCAGAATTGGCTTCATAACAGAAGGCAGAGGATGTAATAGATAGAGTAAATTCTGGATGGAGGTCAAAGGCAGCCGTGTCCCGCTAGCAGGGTGGAAACGTCGGTACCCTTTACAACTCTATTTGGACTCTGCAGTTGCAGTGTTCCGAGAAATAGGGCTTAGGGAAATAACCGATTTATTCTGACCATACAGCAGCTCCTGGATAATTAATGGAATTAGGGCTGATGACGTAAGCAAATCGCTGAGCTGTTGACTGCGTCACCTCGTTATCTAAATTGACATGCCATTTGCATATTGTAGGGCAGATGCTAATTTATGGAATTAGGGCTGACGATGTAAGCAAATCGCAGAGCTATTGACTGCACCACAAAGTTATCTTTTTCAATCTTTTTATTATTATTATTAATATCAACAAAATAAAATTGATACATAGATAATGGGATTGCAAACATACACATTTCAACTGAACATGAAAGAATACATAAGCAATGGTTTCAGTATAAATGAGTATTCCCAAATCATGGACGATACAAGTAACAAAGAACAAGGCAAACCTAGGTATATCATAATATATATTTTAAAAAAACAGAAAATAGAAAAAGAAAAAAGAATTATACAATAAAAAACTAATCTAATAATCTAATAACTAATAAGGAAAAAAAACCAAAAAAAAGAAAAAAGAGAAAAAGAAAAAAATTGTAAAAAACGGCTGTTTATAATATCTCACAAAAATACAAAATCATCAGTGTCGTCAACTCCGATCCTCCCAACATATATAAAATCGAAACTAGAAAAACAAATAGGCTTGAAACAGGGTCATATTACATCATATGAAAATATTGAATAAATGGTCTCCATATCTTTTCAAATTTAATAGAAGTATCAAATACAACACTTCTATTTTTTTCTAAATTTAGACATAACATTGTTTGAGAAAACCAATGAAATACGATAGGAGGATTAATTTCTTTCCAATTCAACAAAATAGATCTTCTTGCCAGTAGTGTAAGAAATGCAATCATTTGACAAGCGGAAGAGGATAAATGGAGTGATTCCATCATTGGTAAGCCAAAAATTGCAGTAATAGGATGTGGTTGTAAATCAATGTTCAATACCGCAGAAATAATATCAAAAATATCTTTCCAATATTTTTTCAAAAGCGGACACGACCAGAACTTACGAGTTAAAGATGCTATCTCAGAATGACATCTGTCGCAAATAGGATTTATATAGGAATAAAAACGAGCCAATTTATCCTTGGACATATGAGCCCTGTGCACAAATTTAAACTGTATTAATGAATGTTTAGCACATATAGATGATGTATTAACTAATTGAAGAATTTGATCCCAATTCTCATTACGGATAGTAAGGTTAAGTTCTCTTTCCCAATCTTTTTTAGTCTTATAGAAGGGCTCTGAACGTATCTTCATAATTATATTGCAAAGATTTGATATTAGCCCTTTTTGAGAAGGATTTAGTTCAAACAAATTCTCCAAAATACCTGAAGACACAAAATTTGGAAAAGAAGGAAGTACAGTTTTTAAGAAATTCCTAATCTGTAAATATCTAAAAAAATGAAATTTAGGCAAATTATATTTATTAGATAATTGTTCAAAAGACATAAAACAATTATCCAAAAATAAATCGGGAAATCGTAGTAATCCTTTAGTCTTCCAAGCTGAATAAGCTTGGTCTATAATAGAAGGATAAAAAAAGCATTTGGATACAATAGGAATATTTAAAACAAACTGAGTCAACGCAAAAAATTTCCGAAATTGAAACCATATACGTAAAGTATGTTTAACTATCGGGTTGTCAATTCGTTTCGGCAATTTAGAAAGAGCAAAGGGAAGAGAAGTCCCTAAAATAGAACCCAATGCAAATCCTTGTACAGATTTAATTTCCAGGTTCACCCAATGAGGGCTAAAAGATATATCCCAATCCTTTAACCAACATATCAAATATCGCATATTAACTGTCCAATAATAAAATCTAAAATTAGGCAATGCCAATCCACCTTCCTTCCTTGCCTTCTGTAAATATTTTTTACCTAATCTAGGATTTTTATACTGCCATATATATGAGGAAATTTTTGAATCAACATTAGCAAAAAAAGATTTCGGAATAAAAATTGGTACCGCTTGAAATATATATAAAAACTTGGTTAAAATAACCATCTTAATAGCATTAATCCGACCTATCAGAGATAAAGATACTGGTGACCATTTAGTAAACAAACATTTAATCTGATCGATTAAGGGTAAAAAATTAACCTTTAAATAAGTCCTTATAGTTTTTTGTGATTTTAATCCCTAAGTAAATAAAAGAGTCATTAACTAATTTAAAAGGTAAATTTCCATAAATTGGAACCTGTCTATTTAAAGGAAACAATTCACTCTTAATAAGGTTTAATTTATACCCGGAAAAATTACTAAATTGAGCCAACAATGATATAACTGCAGGAATGGATTTCTCAGGATCAGAAATAAATAATAATAAATCATCTGCATATAATGATAGCTTATGTATATCTGTCCCACGATTAATGCCAAAAACGTTCTGTGATTCTCTGATAGCAATTGCCAAGGGTTCTAAAGCAATATCAAATAATAATGGACTAAGCGGACAGCCTTGTCTAGTACCCCGAAATAAACGAAAAAAGGGAGATCTTTGATTGTTAGTAAGCACCGAGGCTACTGGAGTATGATTTCTCAGTTTAATCCAGGAAATAAATGTCGGACTAAAATTAAACTTCTCAAGCACATTAAATAAGTATGGCCATTCAACTCTATCAAATGCTTTCTCCGCATCTAATGAAATGACACATTCTGAAGTTGGATTGTTATCTAAACGGACCTGCCATTTACATATTACAGGGCAGGTGCTACAATGAACGCAAAACAATCTTTTCCAATAGAACCCTACAACCTACAAAAGTTTGTAAAACCAGCATTTCAAAGTGTTCAGCGGCAGCTTTTGCTACTCATTAATAGCACCAACATTCCAAATGCCAATTCCAAATTCCCACTTCAAGTACGCACCAATTTATCCCAATGCCAGTTTACCTCTGAATCGTGGTTTTATCATATAGGCTCATATTTCTATCACTTCTCGCAAGATGACACAAATTTTCTGCAACATGTATGGTGAAAAGGATTATGAATTCAATCGTCCACCCAAAACAAACTAAAGAAACTCATGACTCCCATATAGCCATTCATGACTGTCATCTTTTATTTTCTCTTTCAATTGAACTCACTTATGTTCACACCTCCTGCAATATCTTAAATCCGCAACATAACCATATAACCATATAACAATTACAGCACGGAAGCAGGCCATCTCGGCCCTTCTAGTCCGTGCCGAACACTTACTCTCACCTAGTTCCACTAACCCGCACAAAGCCCATAACCGCCCATTCCTTTCCTGTCCATATACCTATCCAACTTTACTTTAAATGACAATACCGAACCTGCCTCTACCACTTACACTGGAAGCTCGTTCCACACAGCTACCACTCTCTGAGTAAAGAAATTCCCCCACGTGTTACCCTTAAACTTTTGCCCCCTAAATCTCAAATCCTGTCCTCTTGTTTGAATCTCCCCTACTCTCAATGGAAAAAAGCCTGTCCACGTCAACTCGATCTATCCCCCTCATAATTTTAAATACCTCTGTCAAGTCCCCCCTCACCTTCTACGCTGCCAAAGAATGAAGACCTATCTTAATCAACCTTTCCCTGTAACTTAGGTGCTGAAACCCGGGTACCATTCTAGAAAATCTTCTCTGTACTCTCTCTATTTTGTTGACATCTTTCCTATAATTCGGTGAACAGAACTGTACACAATACTCCAAATTCGGCCTTACCAATGCCTTGTCCAATTTTAACATTACTTCTCAACTCCTATATTCAATGCTCTGATTTATTAAGGCCAGGGTACCAAAAGCTTTCTTCACCACCCTATCTACATGAGATTCCACCTTCAGGGAACTGTGCACCATTATTGCTAGATCACTCTGTTCTACTGCATTCTTCAACGCCCTCCCTACCATTTACCATGTATGTCCTATTTGGATTATTCCTACCAAAATGTAGCACCTCACACTTATCAGCATTAAACTCCATCTGCCATCGTTCAGCCCACTCGAGTAACTGGCCTAAATACTTCTGCAAGCTTTGAAAACCTACTTCATTATCCACACCGCCACCGACCTTAGTATCATCTGCATACTTACTTATTCAATTCACCACCCCATCATCCAGATCATTAATGTATATGACAAACAACATTGGACCCAGTACAGATCCCTGGGGCACACCACTAGTCACTGGCCTCCAACCTGACAAACAGTTATCCACCACTACTCTCTGGCATCTTCCATCTATCACTGTTGAATCAATTTTACTACCTCAATATTAATACCTAATGATTGAACCTTTCTAACTAACCTTCCGTGCGGAACCTTGACACAGGCAATGCACTCATATTTTTTTAAAATATCGCAGAAAATATCATGCTCTTACAAATATCTGTAACTGCAATTATGCAACATTTAATAAAGCCTTCCGACTTCATGACAAAGGGACGCAGAAACTAACGTATCGTCCTCGAGTTATATACAACAGAATTAAAATATGACGTCTTCACAACTCCAAACATACAACGACTTCCAGGGATTCTCACGTCCAATTTCTCTAACGATAGGATTCGGATTAAATGACCCCTTTGTTGTATAGTATCGGGGCGAATAATCCCCATTACCACCGATTCAACAACAGATTTGTTCACTGTACTGACATCACTGTAACACCCACCTGCAACCCGGAACTACTGTCTTTACCGCCTTACTGAAGGAGTGAAGGTACTTTACTTTAGTTTGATACTCCCTTTATCATCTCACACCTGCGCCTCCATCTTCTCATGCTGTAACCATCCATTTTACTCAGTCTTCATGCATCAGTGTGTGTAAGGACAGTGGGAGCGAACAGTATCAACGACTTTTTAGATTGGTCAGTGCTGTGAGACACTAACGTCGTAACCCAGTCATACATTTATACAGCCATAGGGAACTACCACACAGAAACAGGGTCTCAGGCCAGTGAGGAATTATTTAAACTGCCTACTTCCACCGACCGCACCCGGACCATAGCCATCCATATCCCTCTCATCCGTGTACTTCCCCAGTCGTCTCTTAAACGTTGACATCGGAATCTCAATCACTATTTGCGTTGGCAACACTGTCTACACTCTGACGACCCTCTGGGTGAAGACGTTTCCCCTCATGTTTCCCTTAAACATTTCACATTTCACCCTTCACCCATGATCTCCAGTTGTATTCTCGCCCAACTTCAGTGGAGAAAGCCCGCTTGCATTTACACTCTCTATACGCCTCATAATGTTGTATACCTCTATCAAATCTCCCCTCAGTCTTCTACCCACTCGGAAATAGTTCTAAAATATGTAATTTTTCTTTTGAATTCAAAACATTCAGTCCCGGCAATAGCCGAGTAATTTTTTTTTCTAAATTCTTTCAAACTTATTTACATCTTTCCTGCAGGTAGTTGAGCAAAACTGCAATAACGTTTCAAATTAGGCCTCAACAGCAACGTAACGCACCAACTTCTGTACTCAGTACTTTGGTCTATGAAGGCCAATGTGATAAAAGCTTATTTTTTCGACCCTGTGTAACTGTGCCGCAATTTTCATTGAATATGGACCTGCATTCCTTGCTGTAGTCCCTGTAGACGGCATCCACTGCCTTGCCGTCAACAGCATCCCTGGTTACTACCTCGTAAAGCTCTGTGAGATTGGTTAGACACTACCTACTACGCACTGGCCCATCCTGACTATCGCTAATGTTCCTGTTTGTCCAGATACTTCCCTTCATACCCCATGACAGCGTAGTCTGAACACCGAGGACAATTCCTCATTACGTAGTACTTGACGAGTCCCTTCCGAGCAAAACTATCGATATCATCAACAACGATCCCTGCGGCATTCCACTCATCACAGGTCCCCAGTCAGACAGACAACCATCTATTACCACATTCTAGCTTCCCCAACATAGCCAATGGCTAATCCAGTTTACTACCTCATCGTGAAAGCCAAGTGACTGAACCTTCACAATCATCCTCCCATACAGAACCTTGCAAACTCCTTGGTTTAGTCCCTGTAGAGGGCATCCACTGTCTTTCGTTCAGCACCATTACTGGTAAATACCTCGTAAGGCTCTGTGAGTTTGGTTAGACATGACGCATTGGCCCATACTGACTATCTCTACTGTTCCTCTACTGCTCCTGTTCTTCCCTTCATACCCCATGACCAGCGTGGTCTGAACACCGAGGGCAACTCCTCATTACGTAATAATTGATGAGTCCCTTCCAAGCAAAACTATCGATATCATCCAGCGGCCTGCACTGACATTTATGGACCGTTGTTAAATTCCCCAGCAATATTATCACTCAGATTCAGAGTTGTCTGGAAGAGGAACGCGTCGTAGCTTTAAATAATTAATTGACTGGACTTGAATGGTAAGATACGGTACATCAGGCAGGGCACAGAACAGAGAATACTACAGCACAGTACAGCCCATCGTCTCACCAGGTTCTGATAGACTTTCAACTAATTTAGTTTCAACCTAACACATCAGCAGCGCCCCCCCCCCCCCGCATCGTAATCAGAATCAGAACCAAATTTAATATCACAGGCATATGTCACGAAATCTGTTCACTTTACGGTAGCGGTACAACGAAATAAGTGGTAAATAAATATAGAGGGACAAATCCTGTGTTGCAGGTGGCAGAGGGATAGTAGCTACCTGAATCGCTGTGCGTGAGCTTTCCGACTTCTCTATCTCCCTACCGATGGTAACACTGTGTAGAGGGCGTGTCCTGTTTATGGGCAGCTTTAATGATAGGGGCCACTGTTACAAGAATCACCTCTTGTAATAATGATCAGTAACGTACAGAGAATCTGTATTTACCAACAAGTAAATTTTATTATTTCAACTAAAAAGCGAGTGGGTTCACATTATATCTACCTGTGTGCAACCTACTGGAACCCCTGAAACTCCATGAGCAGTCAATGAAAGGAAAAGATATATACGTGGGAAAGAAGTCTACGCTGGTCAAAGTTCCTGGTGATCCGGATCTTCACTTTTCCGTGGGGTCCTCCTTATCAGCGATGGTTGGTCTCTGGCTGCTGGAGAGTTATCACCCCTGCATGTTGAAGCTCCGGAGTCTTATATTATTCCTCATCAATGAAATCATTGGATCTCCAACTTATTGACTCCAGGTCACCGGACCTACCTGGGACACCTTCTTACTTGTCATTGTACAAGGCCACAGCCAACATTGTTTCATGGCTCTGCCCACCCCAGCCTTGTGCATTTGTATCTGTACATCCTTACTGGTCCAAACCAGTTCAATGAGGCAACCCAGACAGAGTCTACCGAGACTAAAGTTTACTTATTTGGTAGGTCTGGTATTTACACAACAAGTAGCTGCTCCTCTGAGCATGGTCTTAGGTTTATTGCCCTGATTAGATTGTCCCAGAGTCAAGAATCAGTTCAGAGTCCACGCCACTCACATAACAAATGGCGACTTGTTTCAGACTGCAGTTTCCTCTGGCCAGCAAGGTGTATTATGTTCCCTGCCATCTGATACGACAGAGTCTTTCTCGGGTCTGCTGTCGCCTGAATGCACCAGGCTGAATAACGGAGGGTTTTGCAGAGATGCGGACTGTTGTAGGCGTGGGAGCGGTTTACAGAAATAATGTGTGATCTAGGGGTATGAAGAGTTTTTACAAATGGCGAGGGATGTCAGGACACTTCTCCACCAATGTGGAAATGTAGTTTACTTGTAGTACCAAACTGGCATTTTTGTCTGTAATAAAATGAAATCCGTTTCGTGTCGGAGTGTTTTGCTAATAATGATCGTGCAACATTACGCTGCGTGAACCTGAGTACCTGACTGCAGACCGCAGTCCCTACACTGTATTTCATCTGCCACTTCATTGTCTGTTCTTCAAACCGGTCTGAGTCCTTCTGCAGACGCCCGCTTTGCTCTAAGCTGCCTATTCGGCACCTACCTTCGTAGCAACTACAAAGACGGTCACCAAACTACCAACTCCGTCATCCACATCGTTGATTTTAACATGAACAGACGCAATCCCATTACCGATTCCAGAGGAACGCCATTGGTTACCGGTAGCAAACAGAATAGGCTCGCATTGTTCTAACTCTTTCTTTCACGCCGGTAAACCAACCTTCGATCCGTGCCAGTATCTTTCCTGTAATACCATGAGTTGTGATCTTGTTTGGCAGCCTCATGTGCAGCAAGTCGTTAAAATCCATCTGAAAATCCAAGAGAAAAACATCCACGTCCTCTCCTTTGTCTATTCTGCTTATTATTTTGTCAAAGAATTCCAAGAGATTTGTCAGGCAATATATACCCTGAAGAAAACCATGCTGAATTTGGCCTACTTTAGCTTGCGCTAAATACCCAGAAAAATCATCCTTAATGGAATCCAGCCACTGACTAACTGTTCTATAATTTCCTTTCTTCTGCCTCCCTTCCTTCTTAAAGTGTGGGGTGACATTTGCAACTTCCTAGTTTGCCAGAATCTTTCCAAAATCGAGACACTCTTGAAAGATCATTACTCATTCTTTAAAAGAAAAATGACGGGGGAATTTCTTCACTCAGAGGCGGTGGGAATGTCGAATGTGTTGCCAGAGCAAGTGGCAGGGCCGATTTTCAATATTTCAGAGAATTTCGGATGGGTATATGGATGGGAGGGAATGGATGACTGTGGTCCCGTTAGAGGTTTCTGGAACTAGGCAGATTAATGGCTTGGCACAGACTAGACTGGCCCAATGGCTTTTTCCTTTGTTGAAATGTTTCACGACTCTAATGCCTGCACAAACTCTTCAACTACTTCTTTCTGAACCCTGGGGTGTACATGATCTGATCCAGGAGTCTTATCTACCTCCAGGCGTTCCAGCTTCCAAAGCACATTTTCTCATTAGTAATGGCATTTATACTCACTGCTGTTCATGATACTCTTGAATCATTGGCTTTTGTTTTTGAAAAAGATGATAAGTCAGAGTAAGAAGTGTAGTGGGCACGGGAGGAAGAATAAGAAGGAGGTACTTCATCGGTGAAACTGGGAGATGGGGAGAGTTGTTAATTAAAAAAAATAACTCTTCAGGGTATGTTTTCCTTAACGAAACCAGAATTGAGCACTGCATGCCGGCATGTGTAAAACTAATACAAAATACACACCACTAAACTCAAATGAGAGCACAATCCAGAAACATGAAGAAATGGTCAGTATGGAAGATCAAGTGAACCACTCATGTCCGTCCACTGAAGACATCCCAGCGATTTGAGCACACAATTTCCTAGCAAACTGAGACATGAGTGTGCTTCGCGACCGCTTACCTCAAGTTATACCAACTCGAGCTGAGAAATAAGTAAAATATAATAATTATTATTATAGGTTGACAAACCCTGTACAGACAGTCGATCGTCCCTTCATCATCAAAGGTAGAAGAATTGATTAAATAGTAGAACTATATTCTAAAGATATAAACATGAACTTTAGACAGGATATGTGCAGAGCAAAATTATGAAAGTTGCAATAGAGCTGGTAGTGTATGAACCAGATCAGCCCGATACAATACAACTGAGAAATGAATATTAAACTTAAGACTAAAAGACGTGGGAGACGTGGGATAGGTTATCGAGTTTGCTCCGCCATTTCATCATGGCTGATCCAAATTTCCTCTCAGACCCAATCGCTGGATTTCACCCTGTATCACATCATGTCCTGACAAGTCAGGAATCTATCAACCTCTGTCCTAAATAAGCACAAAGTCTTGGCCTCTACAGCTGCCTGTGGCAACGAATTCCACAGATTCACCACACTCTGGCTAATCTCGTCAACGTTGCAAATGGAGGTCCCTCTATTCAGAAAATATCTCCTCTGGCCCTAGACTCTCCCACCCATAGGATACATTCGGTCCACATCCAGCCCATTGGGGCATTCGATAGATTTAAATTGTATCTCCCATTACATTCTCATCATATGACAATGTATTCAATCCTGGAATCATTTCCATAAACCTCTGTTAAACTCACTCAAGTGTTAGCCCATATCCTTTCTGAGATCAGCAGCCCAAAACTGCTAACAAACTCTAAGTGAGCTGTCGTGCCTTTTTAGTTCATGGCTGGTCTGTAGAGACCACGTGAAGTCCCCGGTAATGTCGATGCTGAGTAACTTAAAGCTGTTTGCCATCTCAACCTCAGATCCATTGACGATAATAGGAGTTATCACGTCTCCATTCCTCCTGTAATCAACAACCAGCTCCTTCCTTTTTACGACATTGAGGGAGAGGTTTCTTACTTGACGACAGTGTGTCAGAGAGATAACTCCTTCCCTGTAGGTTACTTGGTTATTTTTTGAGATTAGTCCAATTAACATAGTATCGTTGGCAAATTTAATTAACAGATTGGAGCTGTGGGTGGCGATACAGTCATGGGTATACAGGGAGTAAAGGAAGCAACTCAGTACATGGCCCTGAGTGGATCCTGTGTTGAAAGTCAGAGGGGTGGAGGTGAGGGAGCCCATTCTTACAACCTGCTGGCGATCTGAGAGGCAGGTTCAAGGACGAGATCTCTGAGCTTCCTGTTGATCCTGGAGGTAATTACGGTGTTGAATATTGAACTGTAGTCCAAGATTAGCATTCCCACATAAGCAGCCTTCTTCCCCAGATGTGTAAAGACGGTGTGTAGACAGTGGCTATTGCGCCGTCTGTCGATCTATGGTGTCTGTAGACAAATTATAATGGTCCAGCACCCTCCTTTCTTAAAGGAGCTACATATACTAATCACACAGGCCCGTGTTAGTCACCAAGTAATCTCAATGTCCGGCTGTGTCCCCACAACTTCGTGTCATTCCCCATACCCATCCCATTGCTCCACTCTCTGCCCACTGCCCTGTGTCAGTTCCCAAATTTATTAACAGTGTAAGTGGAATTACAATGATATTAAGCTGGAACATCAAAACATAAATCAGGAACGGATACGTCCTGGGAAATGCACAACGGAAATGTGGATATATTTTATGCTGCACTTACATGGGGTTCTGGGCAGGTTTGCCCCATTCAGACAGGGAGAGGAAGGTTGAGTGAAGGAACCATGGTTGACAAGAGATGTGGAACATTTGGTCAAGAGGAAGAAAGAAGCTTTAGGAAGCGGACCTCAGGATTAGAAAGCAGGTATCAGACTTTCGATTTACAAAGTAGCCGTTGACAAGCTAAATAATGGAATTTTGATAACTAGAAACATCTACAGAAGGTTTACAGTGTCTTTAAGGAAAACACCAAGCCATTCTAGATGAATGTGAAGAAAAGGATGTCGAGAGTGAGTGTAGGACCGGTCGGGGATAGAGGATTAAACAAGCCCCTGAGGTCGGGGGAAGAAGGGAAGGTCCTGAATGAAGTCTTCAGTTCAGTATTCACCAGGCAGTGGGACATTTGTGAGGACTGTGTTAAACAGGCCGATGTGCGAAACATATCGAGGTTAAGAGAAAGAATGTACTGGAACGTTTGAAAAAATAAACAACATTAGGATAGATTAGTCCTCTTGTGTGCTCGGGAGGAACCCTGGGAGACTGCGGGAAGCGGTGAGTCCTACTTCAGTGACGGGCAAATTATTGGAGAACATTCTTAGAAACAGGATTTATGAGAATTTGGAGAAGCAGTAACTGATTCTGGAGAATCAGTGTGGCTTTGTGAGGGGCAGATCATGTCCCAAGAGCCTGGTTCAAATTGTGAGGATGTGACGGTTACATTTACGGTTAACCATGGCAGGACCTTTTAGAAGGCTTGGTATCCTGCGAAAGTTGGCTTGTGGATTCAGGACTGACGCCCAAGAAGGCAGAGGATAATTGTGGATGGAGCGTTTTCTCCCTGGATGCTGGTGCCTGTGGTGCCCTGCAGAGATCTGTTCAGAGACCCCCGGATTTTTGTGTTTTAAAAATGATGTGAATAAGGAAGTGGAAGGGTGGTTTATTGTATTTGCAAAGATATGGAAGTTGGTGGAATTATGGATAGTATAGAAGATTGTCACAGATTAGAACAAGACGCAGAGCAGCGCTGAGAAGTTACAGATGGAGCTCAACCCGGAATATTACGGAGTGATTCACTTTGGATGGATGAACTTGAAAGCAGAAGTGATACTTTCTCGAGTCAATCGAGAGCCGCAAATTACTACGAGTCCCATAGCGGAAACAGAGTGTTAAGACTTTCTCCCATAAGCCGACGTCCGTTCATCGCTACAAGTACCACAATAGGCACGGAATGGTGCACTGCAGGAGCAGGAACAAGTGTGATTGACAGGTGAGCTTCAACACATCCGCTGTTCTTATCGTGACGCTCGAAAGGGCAATATATCCGAAAGTAAATCAGGAGAAAAAAAATACAAAATACAACTACTGGGCAAACAATAGAACAGCCTGGGAACCTGCGAAGAGTTCATAGATTTCATTTGCTACTTTTGTTCAAAGAGCGAACGGATGGATAAATAGTGGAAGTATTGTGGCAGGTTTGAGAATATCTTTAAAGTTAAACAGTCTGCATCGCACGTCACGGGTATGAGGTGGTCAAGTCATTCACTGCCAGAGGCCAGGTTCCTGCCAGACGACCGATGTGTGCGCTGGAAAACATTGTTCTTCAAATTGTCCGCAGTCCTCGCTAATCTCCCGAAGACACGTACCCTTTCTGATCACAGGTCTCTGGAATATCGCTGTGGATCTTTTAAAGTGTTTGGAGGAATATGTGCAGTGTATTTAATTGTAACCCATGTCAGCTGTCACTATGATTTTCATCACTCAAACCGCCCGGAATGACAGGAACGAGCGAAAGAAAAGAATGAACGAATGTACCCTTTTAATAAAGAAGTGTTCTCCATTTCACCCGCCAGAACAAACCCCTTCCCTCAATTTCGGAAGTGAATCTGCTCTGTCAAATGTTACAAAATAAATCGACTTCAAGATGAATGCCTACCTTAAAAGCAACACAGATATAAAAAAATATCCTATTTAAATACCTGAAGCCAGGTATCATGAAAAATGCCATGGAAAGTCCACATCAAATTTTATTTCAGTAAATAGATTGCAATATCCCTTGAGCTGTCAAATTAACGACACGGGAACTGTGAGTAAAAATAGTTTATGTTAAGTGTTTGTGCAGTTGGTTGTCACTAATGTCCCTGACGTGATAGCCACGCTAATTGCCTCAGTGGAATTGTTCTCTCCTCAATAAAAGATTGCTAAAACGATCCTCAGTCCATCTGAGCAGCTGAAACGTCCCGCACAACTGAACGCTGCTTCTGACGGAATATGGGATATCCGGCGATTTACTACATCGCAGCCATTTTCTATCCCACACTTGTAGCGGTTGGTGTCCCCGGTAAGATGCCGGAGCTGGTTATTTTATGTATGGTGCCGTCATTACTCTGCTGCGGTATCGGCACTGTTACTGAGCACAGATGCTACCGTCGGCTGAAACGTGTTTCCGGAATGGAGGATTCAGGCATCCAATGGTTTTATTTCCATTTTCCATACTTCGATCGCAGTGTTTTCTTCTTTTGTTAGTGAAGTCGTTGCAGATATCGTCACTGTTTCTTAATTTCACCTCGCTAGGCTTTCTGAAGTGATGCCGGTCTCTGTTTTTCTAGGTCCTGGTCTCTATTCGTGCAGACAGTCCGACCATATAACACCGTGGCAGCTTATTTAAATGACGGTCCAGTCTATTTTCGACACGTAGGTCTGTTCTTCTGAAAGTCTGTAAATGAGAACTCGTGCTTTATATCTCATTGATGCCACTTTGTCACCGCTACAAGGAATCCCGTCAGCTATTTCACTCCAAATAATGGAAATGGTGTTGCTTACAGGAGCGATCGACTGCTCACCGGTCCGTGAGTCGTGGAACTCGGATGCCTCGCTCTAAACTGTAGGAATGTCGCCAATCCACTGACACTCACATCCGTCATTGTCCTGCAGCCGGAGTGCAGCGACCGAGACCGCACACACTGGATTCCCGCTTTCCACCTCCAAACAGACCATACCCTGCATAGCATCTGTAGAATCGGGGCATTCAGGGAGCTGACCATGTTTGTATTTTGTTTCCAAATTTCTTGCAGTTAACTTAACGGCGATTATGATCCTTTCTCGGGGAAAATGCGGACTCTCCAAATGCATCACCCGTTACCTGGTTGGAATGGCAACAGCGGATCTGATGGTGGTTATCGTTGCTGCTTTAGTGGAACAGACCAACAATATCTACATTTATTCCAAATACCTGCTCCTCACTCCTGTATGCGCTCTGACACTTGTATTTGTCCAAGTAGCGACGGATTGTTCTGTTTGGTTCACGGTCAGTTTTACCTTCGATCGCTTCATCGCAATATGCTGCCGAAAGCTGCGGGAGCGATACTGCACCGAGAGAACAGCAACGGTGGTTATCGTGACCGTGGTTATAGTGAGCTGCGGGAAATGTGTCCCGTTATACTTTGCCATTGAACCTTACGTCATCATTGACAACACGCCGTGGCGGTGCACCGGCTCATATGAATACGCCACTTCACCCGTGTGGAGGGGATACGCATTACTGCAGAGTATTTTAACACCATTGATACCAATCGGCTTAATACTGCTGTTCAACGGGTTAACCGTAAGACATATCGTTGTGGCAAATAGAGTCCGCAGAAAGCTTCGGGACAGCAGCGACAATCAGAAAGATGCCGAGGTGGAAAAACGCAGAAAATCGATGATTTTGCTGTTTTCTATATCAGCTAATTTCATATTATTTTGGATGCCCTATGTAGCCCGTTCTCTGAAATGGCAAGTGCAAAACTATTTTTACCAGGACAGATATTTGAGTTCCCCGGTATACATCCTCCAACAACTTGGTTTCATGTTACAATTTCTCAGCATGTGCACCAATACTTGTATCTATACACTGACACAGAGGAAATTCAGAGAAGAGCTGAGGAATGGAATGAAGTATGTGTTTACATTAAATGGCCATCTGTGTAGCTAACGCCCGCGTCTAATGGCAATTCAGCATTTTTTTTTTCAAATAAAGCCGTTTTACAATGAACAGGTTTAGCAAATATGTCATAAATTCAAGCAATTTATTCAAACAATGACACGCCTGGTCATCCGAAAATTGCAGAATTGGCGGAAGAGTTTTTGCTTCACACAGTTCAGGTAGGTAGCTACATAAACGTTCAATGCTGCTGGCGTGATTGTTACATTGGTTGAAGTATGTTCCAAACTATCACAGACACTGGACTGTCACAAGGGTAGGGATGGCTGCAGGACTTTAGGGATTTTAGATGTTGAAGAATCGACAGGGTCGGTTAACAGAGTGTAAAGTGAGTGCGATGGGAAACCAGGGATAGTATCGCAGCTGCAGAAAGGGAGGACAACGTGGAGCGTTCGTTTGTTAATAGACTGGGAGACGAACACAGAAACATGAAGGGCGTGATCTCCCCATTTGGAGCATTCTGTACAGCCGCCCACCAGATCAACCAAATAAGTGCAACGGGAACAGTAAAGAAACGATCGAGAAGCGGATATTGGACATCGGCCATGTTATTGGCACGGGTATCTTAAACTTCCACAATATTCTTTGGCATCTCTCCAGGGTAAATGGTTTAGGTATGGCATAATTTCTCAGTTGTGTCCAGGAAGGATTCATGTCTCTGTATGAAGACAGGTGGACTAGCGAACAGTCCATACCCGATCTAATATAAGAAAAAGAAACGTATCAGGTGACAGAGCTCTCGGTGGGTCAGCATTTCAGAGCGATAGGGCAGATCTGCCCTCGATTTACTTTGCACATGGATAGGACCAGGGAGCATGGAATCTGTTTAAATGTCAGTCTGCGAATTATGGTGCTACCTGTTAGGAACCTGGGAACGTACATTGGGAAATGATATACCTATAGAAATACGCAACAGATATGTGGAGATTGTTTAGGGAGACCTGTTATGGGGTTCAGTAAGGGTTTGTTTCATTGTCACAGGACAAGGATAATAGCGTAAGATAACTCTGGGTGACAAAAAAGTTGGAACAACTCGTCAAGAGAAAGAATGAAAGGTACTTAAGATTTAGGGAGAAAGTATCAGGTAGAGTTATGGAAGTTCACAATGCAGACATGGGAGAATTTAATAATGGACTTACAGAAGTTAGAAGGGGACTTGAGAAGTCCTTGGCGAGTTGCACTGTGAAGAACAGTAGGAGACTGTGGAGAGTGTGGGCAGATCAGATGTAAAAGATGAAAACTTGTGTCTGGAGTCCAAGGAGGCGGTGAAGCTCCTCACTGAATACATTGATCAATGTGAACTTAGGGTAAAAAGGCAGATATGCTCGGACATGACGACGCTGAGAAAGAGGATGCGCTGGAAACTTGGAAAACATTATGATAGATGATTCCCCGATGCCGGAAGGGATATAGTCCAGATGATTTGGAAAGGGAAGCAGAGACATTGCTGAGCTTCTGGACAGGATATTTGGGTTTTTCATGGCCAAGGAAGTAGAACCAGAAGATTAAAAGTTGGCAAATGTTTTTCATCTGTTGAAGCAAGATAATAGGGATACTCGTTGGAAGTATAGACCAGTGAGTCTTTCATCAGTAGTGTGAAAACTATTGTAGAGGATAATTGCAGAGGAAATTTATGAGTATTTGGAGAAACGTAGTCTGGTTACGGAGAGACAACGTGGCTTTGAGAGGTATGTTGTCCTATATAAGCCAGATTGAATTATTTGTTAAAGTGAAATAAAGCAAACAGAAAAATCTGAATAGTCGATGTAAGTGTATTAATTTAGAAAGTCAGGAAGCATGGGATCTAGGTAACCCTGCGTTGACTCAAAATTGGCTTCCTGACAGAAGGCAGATGATGTAGTAGATAGAGTGAATTCTGGCTGGAAGACAGCGGGCAGCCGCGTGCCGCTAGGAGTGTGGAAATTTCCGGACATTTTACAACGTTTCAACACTGCAGTTACAGTGTTCCGAGAAATAGGGCTGAGGGAAATAATCGATTTAATCTGACCACAGAACGACAGCTGGATAACTTATGGAATTAGGGCTGACGATGTAAGCAAATCGCTGAGCTATTTACTACACAGCCACGTTATCTAAACTGGCCTGTCATTTACATATTACAGGGCAGATGCTACAATGACCTCAAAACAATCTTTTCCAATGCAGACTTTCATCTTAAAACCAGCATTTAAAAGGTTTCAGAGCAGCTTCTCATTAAAAGAACCGACCTTCCAGAATGACAATTCAAGTACGCACCAATTTATCCCAATACCCCTGAATCATGGTTTCATCGTATCGGGTGTAGATACGCTCAAACCTCGATCCATTTAACCCTGAATCCACATGGCCGGTGTGAAATCCGTGTCTCCCTCTAAAATTAATAATAAATGCAATATACAAAACGATAGAAACTAAAATCAGCGAGCAAAGCTATCACCCGGTCTCACACTTGTCTTCCTTCAACACCACCGCAGGAAATTGGAGAATATAGAATGAACAACTTCCAAAGCAGAAGGCCTAAGCACGTATTCTGTAGAGGAGATTGGGAGAGAGAGATGTGGAGACCTGAGGCGAGCATTCATCAGCACTTCATAGAATTTCAGAAATATACGCAGCCTCCGATATTCACATCAGTTCCTGGAAAACATTTTTGGCAAGCAGATACAAATTTTCTGCTACGTGTATGGTGAAAAAGAATATTAATGTGTCATGTGTTTCTTTAGTTTGTGCTGGGTATGCGATTGAATATGAATTCAATCGCGCACCCAATAAAAACCAAAGAAACATTTGACTCCCATAAAGTCATTCATGACCGTAATCTTTCCCTCTCTATTTCAATTGTACTCACTTATGTCCACATCTCGTGCAATATTTTAAATCCGCAATGCATTCATATTTTTAATATCGCAGAAAAAGGCATACTCTTGTTTGCTCAACAGTTAACAAACATCTATGATTGCATTCATAGAACATTTAATGAAGCCTTTCGACTCTAAGACTCAGAGTCGCACAAAGTAATGTATCATCCACGAGTTAATATTCAACACAATTAAAATATGACGTCTCCACAACTCCAAACATCCAACGTCTACCAGGATTTCTCACCTCCAATCTTTGACCAAGGATAGGATTCGGATGAAATTACCCCTTTGTTGTATAAAATCGTTGCGAATGATCCCCACTACCACCGCTGAAGCAACAGATTTGTTCACTGTACTGGGACCACTGTCACACCCACCTCCAGCCCGGAAATACTGTCTTTACCACGTTACTGAAGGAGTGAAGGTATATTCCTATAGTGTGAAACGCCCTTCATCATCTCACATCTGCGTTTCCATCTTCTCATGCTGTAACCATCTATTTCACTCAGTCTCCATGCTTCAGTGTGTGCAAGGACAGAGGGATCGAACAGTATCAACGACTTTCTAGATTGGTCGGTGCTGTGAGACACTAACGTTCTAACCCAGACATACAGTCAGTCAGCCACAGGAAACCACTGCACAGAAGCAGCGTCACCAGCCCGTCAGGTCAGTGAGGAATTATTTAATCGGCCAACTCCTATTGACCCGCACACGGACCGTGGCCATTCATATCCCACTCATCCGTGTACTTCTCCAATCATCTCTTAGACGTTGAAATCGGAATCTCAATTACCACTTGCGATGGTAGCACTGTCTACACTCTGACCACCCTCTGGGTGAAGAAGTTTCCCCTCATGTTTCCCTTAAACATTTCACATTTCACCATTCACCCATGATCTCCGGTTGTATTCTCGCCTGACATCAGTGGAGAAATCCTGATTGCATTTACACTCCTATACGCCCCATAATGTTGTTTTCCTCTATCAAATCTCCCCTCAGTCTTCTAGCTCCCCGGGAATAATGCTAAAATATGTATGTTTTCCTTTTAATTCAAAACATTCTGTCCCTATAATGGCTCTGTTAATTTTTTTCTGCTATCTTTCAATCTTATTTGCATCTTTCCTGCAGGTAGTTGAGCCCAACCGCACACAATATTCCAAATTAAGCTCCAATAAAGTCTTAAGCAGCATCAACATAACTGCCCAACTGCTGTACTCAGTGCTTTGCTCTATGAAGGCCAATGTACGAAAAGCTTTTTTTATAACAACCCCGTCTAACTGTGCCGCAACTTTCATTGAATTATGGACCTGCATTCCCAGATTCGCTTGTTCTATCGTACTCCTCAGTGCCCTATTTCTCATTGTGTCAGACCGACCCTGGCTTGTCCTCCCAAAAGGAAACATCTAACACCTGTCTGCGTTGAATCCCATCTGACATTTTCAGCCCATTTTTCCAGCTGGTCCAGAACCCGTTTTAGAAAAAAAAGAGCATTAAAGTGGAGGATGGTTAAATTACGAGAGCATCGTGCAGGAACTAGGGGGAGTTAATTGGAAACACCCGACGGTAGCTTGCACTAAAACGTACACATCCTGGAAACAAATTCCATTCTTATTGGATGCACCTGAGGTGGCGAAATGGTTTCGTGACTGAACATATGTACCTCGCCAGTGATTTCTAAACTTCTGTGTGAAGCCCCTCTTGATCCTCTGCTTCAAGGTGAGAATGGCACATTCTCCGCTGATATCTCTTTTTTTATTTAATATTAAGATAATGGATATAACATAATAATATTGCTACACAATTGTTGGGATTACATTGTTAATGGATAGCATATATAGTTATAAATTCAATTAATACAAAGGTAATAAACGTCCGAAAAATATTCGAGTAAAATGTAGAATACACACACACGCATATATATAATATAATTAACATATCCAAAAAAGGAGAAAAAAGATCAAAATATTACTCCCTCCCCCCAAAAAAAAACTAATCTAAACAATACTAACCAAAAAAAAACACTAAGAACAGAAAAGAACATGGGCTGTTTATAACATCAAAAAAAGGACCATTAGTGTTATCAACTCCGAACCTCCTTTCATATATTAGCACAAGAATAGGTTTGGAAAGAGGTCAAATCACATCATATGGAAGTGTTGAATAAAAGGCCTCCGAGTTATTTGTCAAATTTAATAGATGGATCATATATAACACTTCTGATTTTTTCTAACTTTAAGCATAGTATAGTTTGAGAGAAACAACGAAGTGTGCTGGGAGGATTAATCTCTTTCCAATTCAGCAAAATGGATCTTTTAGTCATTAATGTAAGAAATGAAATCATTCGACGCGCTGAAGAGTTTACGTAGTGTGGTTCTATCATTGATAAACCAAAACTTGCAGTAATAGGATGTGTGACGGGGACGTGGCCGGAAAACGAACCCAAGTGCAGAGCTCCGAAGCGGAGGCAGGATCAGGAGGCAGAATCTCCGTAACGCGTGTAGTATCGGGACCAGGCTGAGTCAGGACCTGGGAGACTTGGTTTACGGAGAGATACTGGGTTTGAAGACTTGGAGCACGGTTCCTCTCTCTCTGAGAGTCGACCAACAATCTGGCAAGGGCTGACTGGAGCTGTCGGACTCTTATCCTCTGGTGGCTAATGGAAACCAGGTGCTGGTGATTGAGAGGAATTGGGAAAGATTGGGAATCAAGTGTGGGGAACAAGGACCAATTAGGGAGGAACGGGAAAAGGTGGGAAATGCCAGCCAGGACCATGACAGGATGAGGTTGTAATTCAATGTTCAAAACAGTTGAAATAATGTCAAAGATATCTTTACAATTTTTTTTCAAAGCAGAACATGACCAAATCATATGAGTTGAAGAGGCTGTCTCAGAATGACATCTATCACAAACTGGACCTATGTGAGAGCAATAACGAGCTAATTTATCCTTGGAAATATGGGCCCTGTGTACGACTTCGAACTGTGTCAACGAATGTTTAGTACATATAGATGATCAGTTAACAAATTGAAGATTATTTCCCCATTTCTGATAGGTAAATTAAGTTTAAGTTCTCTCTCCCAATCATTTTTAATTTTATTAGATGCATCTAAACGAATTTTCGTAATTATATTGTGGATAGTTGTTACTGCACCTTTCTGACAATGATTTAAATCTTTTTTTTCCCCGAACTATCTATAGAGTATAGATTCGGGATAGTAGGAAGGACGGTATTAAAAAAGTTTCTAACCTGTAAATATCTAAAGAAACGGGATCTAGGTAAATTATATTTGTTAGATAATTGTTCAAATAATATGAAGCAGTTATCCAGAAATAAATCATAAAATCGTGATATACCTTTAGTTTTCCAAATCAAATAGGCTTAGTCCATTATAGAGGGATTGAAAAAAATAGATATAATAGGACTTGCAAGAATAAATTGATGCAACCCAAAAAATTTCCGAAATTGAAACCATATTCGTAAAGTGTATTTAACTATTGGATTATCTAATTGTTTATACAATTTAGAAAGAGCGAAGGGAAGCGAAGTCCCTAAGATAGAACCCAGTGAAAACCCTTGTACCGATTTACATTCGAGATTTACCCAGTGACGGCTTGAAGTTATATCCAAGCCCCATAGACAGAATTTCAAAAAACCGGATATTACTTGGCCAATAATAAAATCTAAATTTCGGCAACGCCAGACCACCCTCCTTTTTAGACTTCTGTATGTATCTATTGCCTAGCCTCGGATTTTTATTCTGTCAAATATAAAAAGAAATTTCAGAATCAACACTACCAAAAAAGGGTTTTGGAATAAAAATTGGCACCGCTTAAAATAAATATATAAGTTTAGGTAATATAATCATCTTGATAGCATTGATCCGGCCCATCAATGACAAAGACATTGGTGACCAATTAGTAAACAAATGTTTAATCTGATCAACTAAAGGTAAAAAGTTAGACTTAAATAAATCCTTGTTTCTTTTTTTGTAATTTTAACCCCTGAATATATAAAATAGTCTGTAACCAATTTGAAGGGTAAACGTTCATAAATTGGAACCGTGGATTATTTAAAAATGAGTATTCGAAGCAGGTGGATAGTGTTCATCCAAAAAAACTTCGAGCGGCGCTTGTACACAGAAAAATATGGCGTTGACCTTCGGAAGTAGCAATTCTGAGGACCGCAGGATAAAGTAACGCTGGTTTGAGACCATTTTCATAACATTTCTACATCAAAGATTGAAAAGCCTATCGTGCCTTCATCATTTCTGGGCTATAATCCTCCACGACACGGAATTGATAATTTTGAAATTTGATCATACTTTGCCGACGAGCGATGCGGATAAAATGTTCTTTAACATGCACATAATGGAACCGGGGAATCACTGCTCGAGGTCTAGCCCCAGGGCTCAGATATCGGGGAAAAGAGCGATCAGCGCGTTCAGGTAATGGACGTTCGTTTGTAAATTCAGTGGTAAACGCATCCTTTAAAAGTTCAGAAAAGAACTTTAAAGGGTCCCCTTTCTCGATATCTTCGGGGAGACCGATTATACGTAGATTTTGTCTTCTGGATCGGTTTTCGAGATCAATGATCTTGGATTTACAGCTCTCCAACTGTTTAACTGTCGAAGACAGAATTTGTTCCAAACGATCAATTTTCTGATCTCTCTTCCGAGCGTCGTCCTGTAGTTCGGTAATTTTAGATTGTTGTAGTTTAACTTCGTGATCAAGTGCAGCCAAATAGTCCAGAAGTACCTTCAAATCTCCTTTAATATTCTTGGTGTAATTCAGTAAATTGTGCCTTCAAAAGATCTAACATTGTCTCATAAGTTAATTCAGTTTGCTTGAGTTCACCTCTTCTCTTCTTACCGTTCCCGTCGGAATCTTTCCCGTTTTTGGAATCTGTCCCTTTAGCTTTTGTGGTCATCATACTCATTTCCGTGCTCGTTTCTTCAAAAATTCACGATCAAAGCTCAAGAAAGAGTTCAAATATAAAAGTCTTCTAGTGTTGATATATATCTCAAATGTTCCGCCTTCGGCAGGTTCCTGGTGAAACACGTCGGCAGCGGCCCCACATCCTTTACTTATTGGGAGCAAAAACCTCAATATTGACCCATATCTACCCTTCGATGAGGATCTGACAAACTGTTCAATTTCATCGCATGATTGACTTGCAACTACAACGAGTATCCGGATACAGTGAAATCTCTTCTTATGAGCCATTCATTTCAGAATATCCAACGCATCAGTTCATCGTGGTAGCACGATAGTAAATAAAAACAAAAAATAAAATGCAATCTCGTGTTGTATTTACAGTGAAAGTGCAGTTCAGGTTATTAAATATGAAAATACGACTCTCTAGCTCACTATCAATAGCGCTACCAGTATACTACATCTGCAAAACAATTGTTATGGTTGGTGCAAATGTACTTAAAGCGGGTGCTACGTCCATTTCAGCTTTTGAACCAATTCGCTGTTCATTCGCACGGTGATTGAATTACATTGCTTCATACCGGGGCGAACCTCGACGGGAGCTGGTTTATCATCTGAAGGACTGCATCAAGCTGATGCTCATACGAAACGCTGGAGGAACTCAGTAGATCAGGTTGCATCTATGGAAAAGGATAAGCAGTAGAATTTTCGTTCCGACCCTCCAGCAGTAACGAAAAGGAACGGGAAGATGTCAGAATAAGGAAGTTGGGGAAGGGGAGGAGGGCAATCTCGAAGCTGCTAGGTGAAGTCAAGCGTTTGGGGAAGGTGGGCCGAAAAAGTGGCTGGAAAGGGATGAGTAGAAAATGTAAAGAACTGGAGAAGGAACAATCTGACAGGACAGTGTATCATGCGAGAACGTGGAATTGGAGAGGCCCTGAAGGGAGGTGACAGGCAGGTGGGTGAAGAGCAAGAGGTCAGAGTGGGGGAGTAAAGAAAAGGGAGAGGGGAGGGCGAAAATTGCGGAAGGTGAACATATCCATGTTCATGGCATAAGGTTGAAGCTTACCTGGACAGAAAATAAGGTGTTATTCCTACAAACTGAGAGGGGTGTCATCATGGTGTCAGAAGAGCCGGCCATGAACCGACATGTTGGTCAGGGAATGGATTTAGGAAATGAAATGATTTGGCTCTGGGAAATTCAGCTTTTCGTTGATGGAACTGGTGTGGCTGGCGATAAAAATAATTTGATGAAAGATCTCGGCCAGAAATGTCGACTGTTTATGCATTTCCACAGATGGTGCCTGAGCTGCTGAGTTCCTCCAGCATTTTGTGTGTGTTGTGTTACAGCAACATATTCTATTTTATATCTTTCTACAGCAAGATCCATGAACGAGACAATTCCCAGAGTGAAAAAAGCAGTCCAGTGATAGCATATTATTTGTCTGTGATGAGTCTGTGGAGTCTCGGAATGGAGAAGATCAACAATAACGATCATGAAAGCGAGAGATGAGGCTGAGAGTGTTCCACAACAACATTCACTGACTTCTCCAATCGTCGTTTCTTCATCTTTGAGATTTTGTAATTTCGTGTCAATCTACCCTTACTTCATCACAATTGGGAATTTACTTGAATGACTTCATGTTTAGTTAACCCAGCTGTTGGAAGACACGTCAGCCTTTTGTAGTATCGAATATTCAGTGTGCTGGAGCGAGTATAAATGAATGGCCGTGGAGATTCATCAGCTCAGAGTTTCTTCAGCGTGAGCGCGGGCTGCTGGAAGACAGGCTGAATCTCACACAGCATGATTGAAACGTTTTTCCATCTGAGAAAGATATATTACATGATCATCGCCGTTATTGGTGTTCCCGGTAAGAACATCGGCGAACTATAGTTTATGTGCGCGGATTTTATACACGTTCAGTTCCCGACAGCGTTGTGATGCCGGTGTATCAGTGAGTGCGGTGCAGACATAGTGGCAAAACTCTGTGTTCACTTAGAAGTTCCCTTGCCCATTAATCCGTGTCCTCGTCTGAAAATAAACCAGCAGTTGAAACAGACGCAGAGTAGAATATCTCGGAGATGTTTTTTTTTTGGAATTCTATCATGCAGTTTTGATGTATCAATGCAAAGACGCTGACAAATTAAACTTCAGTAATCTAGTGCGCTTGGCAACTTAACGGTCCACTATTCCGTATCAATTGTGCAACATGATTTTTTTATTAGTTATTTTATACATTTTCTACATAGCTACAGATAAAAAACCCAGATCAAAATGAACATTAATACAGTGCAAAAATAAACATACAATAATAATATGATACAAAGAAAGATAATTGAGAAAGCACCCAAATTGAAGACATGTAAAATTAGTATCCTCCCCAAGCCCCGCAACAAAAAAAGCTCCAGACCAACCACAACACAATATAGAGAATATAAATCAGGACAATCAAACCCCCCAAACTGTAAATACACTTAGCAACACAAGATATTAATGCCTACTACCAACAAAAAAAATGGAGCTGAAAGCAAGGGACCGAAAAAAAACTTTAGTCAAGAGGAAGGTTCTGAAAGTACTCAATAAAAGGTTCCCAGACCTTATGGAATTTTAAATCCGAATTAAGAACTGAATAATGATTTTTTTCAAGGTCTAAGCAGGCCATAATATCGTCAAGCCATTGAGCATGCGTGGGCGGGGCAACATCTCTCCATCTAAGGAGGATTAAACGTCTAGCCAGGAGAGAGGCAAAATATAATATTCGACACTTAGTCGAACTCAGACATAAATCTGTCTCACCCCAGAAACCGAACAAAGCAATTAAAGGGTTAGGTTCTAGGTGGTGATTCAGAATATGCGATAACGTTATGAAGACATCTTTCCAAAGTTTCTCCAAGCTAGGACAAAGCCAGTACATATGAATGAGAGAGGCCTCGCCCCCTTTGCATTTATCACAAAGCGGACTGATGTTAGGGTAATATCGAGATAATTTAGATTTAGACATATGGGCTCTATGAACAATCTTAAGCTGTAAAAGGCAATGGCGAGCACAAAGAGAGATTGAATTAACCGATTTGAGAATCGAGTCTCAAGCCTCATCAGATAAGGAGGTATTTAAATCATGCTCTCATGCCATTTTAATTTGATCCACAGGGGCACGTCCTAAGGCTGCTAATTTATCACGAATAAATGATATTAATCCTTTACCTAGTGGATTAATAGAAAGAAATAAGTCCATAACATTTTTCTCAGGCATTTCAGGGAAGTTAGCAATTAAAGGAGTAATAAAGTGTCTAATTTGGAGATATCTGAAAAAGTGAGCATTGGGCAAATTGAACTTAGCAGAGAGCTGTTGAAAAGAAGCGAAGCGATTATCAATAAAAAGATCTTCAAAATGTCTAATGCCCTTCCTATACCAATCATGGAAGTCTGAGTCATACGTAGTAGGTAAAAAAAGGTGATTATGTAAGATAGGGCTAGAAAGGAAAAACCATGGAAACCATAAAATTTCCAAAACGGAGCCTATATACGCAGAGTGTGTCTAACAAGAGGATTAACTATTAATCTGGACAAACTACTAGGGAGTACAGAGCCAAGAAGTGCAGAGATAGATAATTCTTTAGTGGAGCTCAACTCCATTGCCACCCAATTAGGGCACTCGGGTTGGCCATGAAAAAAAGACCAAAAGGTAGCACAACGTATATTGGCTGCCCAATAATATAAACGAAAGTTTGGTAAAGCCATGCCACCCTCCTTTTTAGATTTTTGGAGATAAACTTTATTAATTCTAGAGCGCTTATTCTTCCACAGATATGACAAAATAATAGAGTCTAAGGAATCAAAAAAAGATTTAGGAATAAAAATTGGGATTGATTGAAATAAATATAAAAGTTTAGGAAGAACGTACATTTTAACAACATTGATACGACCTACCAAAGACATAGAAAGAGGTGACCATTGCAACCGACTCTGTTTAATAGTATATGAAAGATTAGCAAAATTTTCACGAAAGAGATCTTTAAACTTCCTTGTGACTGTAATCCCAAGATAAGTAAATTGATTATGAACTACTTTAAAAGGGAGATCACGAAATGTTAGTTCTTGTGCTTCTTTATTGATTGGGAAAAGTTCGCTCTTATGTAAATTAAGTTTTTATCCAGAGAGCTGGCTAAACTGGTCAAGAAGTGAAAACATTGGAGGTAAGGATGTAGACGGATTTGAAAGAAAAAGTAATAAGTCATCGGCATAAAGAGAAACTTTATGCTCAACACCCCCTCTCCAAATCCCGGTCAGTTCAGGACAATTTCGAAATGCTATCGCCAAGGGTTCTATAGCCAAATCAAAGAGAAAGGGACTTAAAGAGCATCCCTGGCGGGTGCCACGTTTGAGGTTAAATAACTGGGATTTCTGGAAATTAGTTAAAACGGAGGCAGTAGGACACAAATACAGCAATTTGATCCAAGAGATAAAACTTTGACCGAAGTCAAATTTTTCTAAAACTGCAGAAAGGTAGTTCCATTCTATACGATCAAATGCTTTCTCCGCATCGAGGGAAATAACACATTCAGGAATCCCAGTTGGAGGTGAATACAAAATGTTAAATAGGCGTCGCATGTTAAAAAAAGGGAGACGGTTTTTTAATAAAACCAGTTTGGTCATCGGGAATAATAGAGGGAATAACAGTTTCTAATCTATAAGGCAAGACTTTGGCCAAGATTTTAACATCAACATTAAGCAAAGAAATCGGCCTATACGAGGAACATTCTGCTGGGTCTTTACCCTTTTTTAATAAAAGAATAATAGATGCCTCATTAAAGGAGGGTGGCAATTGGCCACACCTAAACGAGTCAGCTAATACTGAGAGTAACTGAGGAGAGAGAAGTGAAGAGAATGATTTATAAAATTCTACAGGGAACTCATCAGGTCCAGGAGATTTCCCTGAAGACAATGCAGAAATTGCAGAAGATATTTCTTCTGATGATATAGGCGCATTAAGTTTGGTTTTAAAATCAGATGAAAGCGAAGGAATATTCAGATTATTTAAAAAATGGTCAACAGTTATATGGTCATTCAAAGATTCAGAGGAATAAAGTCGAGAGTAGAAATTTTTAAATGAGTCATTGATTTCTGGGTGATCCGATGTAAGGTCACCATTCTCTTTCCGGATCTTTGTAATATGTTGTTTAGCTTTGGAACGCCTCAACTGATTGTCTCGAAATTTACCAGATTTGTCGCCATGGATATAAAAGCGACTCTTACTTTCAAGAAGTTGGCGTTCGACAGGTTGAGTAGACAGGAGGTTAAATTTAGCTTGAAGTTCTACACGCTTCTTGTATAGTTCAGGGTTCTTAGTTAGAGCATACAGTTGATCCAAATCTTTAATCTGATTAATGAGGTCTAATCGATCTGCACAGGACTTTCTATTAAGATTTGCTGTATAGGAGATTATTTGGCCCCTCAAATATGCTTTCATGGCATCCTAGACAATCTGGGATGACACTTCAGGTGATGTATTGGTGTTAAAATAAAAGGTTATCTGATCCTTAATAAAATTTAGAAAATCATCATCCGATAATAAAGTCGAATCAAACCGCCAGTGTTTATTCCTCTGAGGGAGACCAGGAAAATTTAAAGACAGAGTAATTGGGGCATGGTCAGAAATCAATATACTCTGATAATCACAAGAATAGACAAATGGAATGAGTTGATTATCGAGTAAGAAGTAGTCAATTCCAGTAAAGGTATGGTGAACATGTGAAAAAAAGAATAATCTCTCTCAGTAGGATGAAGGAAACGCCATATATCAGAGATACCATAATTAGAGAGAAACGATTGAATAGCTAAGGCAGATTTTGTAGGTGGTCTAGTAACAGAGGATGATCGATCCAAATTAGGATCTAACCAACAATTGAAATCACCACCCAGTATAAGAGAGTATGAGTTTAAGTCTGGTAGTGAGGAGAAAAAACGTTCAAAAAAATTAACATAATCGAAATTGGGGGCATACAGGTTTGCTAGTACAACTTTAATTGTGCAACATGTTTTAAATTCAGTTTCATATGTATTGCACCATGTATATGGAAATTGCTGCAAGTTTGATGGTAACCCAGGAAGCAGAACCCCGCTGAGATTCAGGGGAGAGCGGTAGACATCACCATTGAGTTGACTCCGACCCATCGGGAGTTTCGAAAATTCAAATGACAATCTGTGTGCGTTTTATTGGGCCGGGTTTTCTTTCTCCGCGCTATTATCCGTGAAGTGAAATTTCCGTTAGAGGTCAGACGGGGTAAGATACAGGTGAGACTCCACTCTGGAACAATAACCATCAAAGCATTTAGAAAGGTGCTGCAGTAATTTGGAGCAACCCCTAAACGAGGCGGATGTTTTGAAGTACAGGTGCCTACATTGTCTTTCCTTTGGAAATTTGATGGTTCAAAATATCTCAATCGTTCAGCGAGTCCGTCAAAATCTTTAAAAGCAACAATTGGAAATTTCTGAACGTATGCCTTTAAATAGAGTGAATGAATCCCGCCAAAAGTAATTGCAGAATTCAAAAGAAGCGAACGAAGCGGGACGCTGAGGGCAGGTTACAAACGGGTCAGGAAGAGGTCAAGAGATGCGAACGGGAGAAATAAATGTGCTTTGAATGTTTTACGTGGACAGAGGTGGGGAAGACTGTGACTTCGCTCTATGGGAAAAACGCAAGAAGGTAGGGGATTGGATCGCGGCAATCACCATCGCTGAGAAGATTGCCGAGGCATCCGATCTTTACACACCAGTGGAAAACCAAATGGCGGGAGATTTATACTGATTTCATCAAAGCGCCTCGGTGATCACTTAACAATGGCTCATTCCAATCACTGAATCCGCTCCCAGTACAGGGTGTCGTTACCGTTCGCCCAACATACACGCGGGTAAGGTATCTGAGGCTCTCGCTTTACACCTTTTTAACCTCCAGAAATGAGTTGTCTGCAAAGTTTGTTTGTTCTCTGTTTCCAACTTATCTCAGCCCTGAGACGCAGGGAGAGGGGATACAGAAACCAACTCATTCTTTTTGTTCTTCTCCCAGTGAATTTACTGGCGATTGTCACCCTGCCCCGGGGAAAATGCGGCCTCTCCACCTGCACCACTCGCTACCTGGTGGCCATGGCAACGGCGGATCAACTAACTATCGTTTTTGATGCCTTATTGTGGCGGGTCAGTTATTACTACTTCCCCGGGACTTTCCTGGACATCACCCCCGTGTGCAGTGTGATCGGTGCCCTGGGACTGGCAGCCACTGACTGTTCTGTCTGGTTCACCGTCACTTTTACGTTTGATCGGTTTGTCGCCATCTGTTGCCAGAAGCGGAGAGCAAAGTATTTCACCGGGAAAATTGCGGCTGTGGTTCTGACAACAACCGGCGTTCTGTTATCTTTTAAAAATGTGCCCTACTTCTTTATATTTCATCCTGCGAAAGTGATTGACAATGTACCCTGGGATTGTATTACAAAGTCGGGCTACTATATGGATCCCAGCTGGGTGGGATATACCTGGCTTTCTACCGTTCTAATGCCATTAGTCCCGTTCCTGTTAATACTACTGCTCAACGCTCTGACAGTCAGACACATTTTAGTGACCAGTCGCGTCCGTAAGGGGCTGAGGGGTCAGAGCAAGGCGGAGAACCGCAGTGACCAGGAGATGGAGAGACGGAGGAGGTCTGTGATCTTACTTCTCACCGTCTCCGGAAGCTTCATCATCCTGTGGTCGGTGAGTGTTGCCGAATTCCTTTATTATACCATTGCCGGGTTGGATCAAAATAATTACAACGATTCGGAATACATACTTGAACACTCTGGAGATATGCTGGTGATATTAAGTTGCTGCACAAACACGTTTATTTATGGGCTAACTCAGTCTAAGTTCAGAGAGCAGTTCATCAGCGCAGTGAAATATCCGCTCATGTTTTTTATTCAACTAATTAATAAACGAAATTTTTAAGTTCTTATCAGAGGAGGTCATTGTGTTTTCCATCTTAACACCACAAAATTGGCGGTCATCAGACAACGTGACAACGGCGAGAATTAAACTGGTTTAGATCCCGATAGATACACGGCAGCGGAACAGACCCTTCGGCACCCGCAGCCCGCGACCTCCACCTCCAACCAATTGTTAACCTCAACCTATCTTTTAGGTTTTTTTGTTCCCATAACTCTGCCTTCGTCACGGCCATAGACCTTTCGATAAGGAATCCCGTACTCCAGCGTGAATGCTTATCAGTCAAGTGACTTCTTGGTTGCTTCTCGGTAACGGAGAGGAAGCGGCGCACCTTGCGGAAATGTTGCTGACTCATGGAAATCGGACTAAATTCAAGCAAAGCGCCCCGGAATCAGATCTGGTCTGGTCCATACTCGAAATGAGTAGGCAGCGGCGCGAAGAGATTCATCCAACAACCGCACTTCCTTCAACACGCCATCTACCTGTACAGAGACCCTGACTTCCTCTGGGAGTGTATCTGTGTCCAGTGAGTTGGCATCAACTTTGCGATGCTTACCTGCACTGGGAATGTCTCAGAAAAGGTCCAATTACCGTTTACAGAAAATCTATTTCACACGGTAGCTTGAACGACATTGTGAGGAAGGTGCCGTTCATTTTTATTACCCTGTCTGTTTCTTTGGGGGGGGAGGGGGGCACAGTGCATCTTTATGACCGGAAACATCTCGGAAAACGCAGATGGGACTTTGTTAGGGTTTGGGGCTAAGGCCCAATAGTCAATTTAGACGATCAAGTGGCATTAGATGCAGGGGCAGAATTGAGCCATTCGTACCATCAAGCTTTTCCGCGATTCTATTTTGTGTGGTCTGTTCACAACCCCAGTTTCCTCCCTTCTCCCAGAAAGCGTTAGCATCCTCAGCAGTCAAGAATACTTTTATTTTCTTCTTAGCTAAAAGGATAACTTGGCCTTCACACCATTTGAATGCCAGCATTGTATTTGCATCCATTACGACCGATTTAACCTGCAAGATGCCATTGGGGAATCCAGGGCAAGAAATCTTGTCCATATGCGTCTCTTACTTCTGAATTTTCTCCTAAATTAGAAACTTTTCTACACATTAATCGCTCATTCCAAAGTACATACCCCACACTTGCAGAGACTGCATTCCTGATGTCACTTTCTTGCCTATAGCCAATCTGACGCCTCTGTCAGCGACACTACTTGACTCTGCAGGTAAATCCTGGATACCTGTATCCCATCTATTAGCTGACTGTCCACTGTTCAAAAGCTCTGTTCAGTAGTTTCCTGGCTTATCTCTGCTTCCCTTATAGGACGACAACACATTAGCTGTCTTCCGGCCTTTCGATGCATTACTTTTGATATGAACCCAAGACGTAACGTTTAGTCTGATGGCGAAAAGGTAAATTTGTGTTTCATCGGACTTCAGAACCTTCTTCCAGCTGATTTCAGAGATTCCTGTATGCCTTGTCCCATACTCTAACCAAGATATCATGTGAGATGTCTTTTTAACAGTGACCTTTCTTTACCACTCTCCCAAAAAGATGCGACGGGTGAAGCACCCGGACAATAGTTATTGAATGAGCAGTCTCCCCCATCTCAGCCACTGAAACTTGTGATTCCTCTAGAGTTGTCATAGGTCTCTAGCGTGGCCTCCCGCATTTGTCCCTTCTTGCAGTTTTTGAGGTTGGCATGTCTAGACAGATTTACAGCTGTGCAACATTCTTTCTATTTCTTGACCATTAATGTAAGAGTTCCCCAAGTAATATTCAGTGAATTGGAAAGTAGTGTTCTTGTATACATCTCCTGACTTGTGCCTTTCAGTAACTTTTCCGTGGAATTGATTGAAGTGTCCTTTTGTCTTCATGGTGTAGTTTTTGCCAGGATACCGACTCACCAGCCGTTGGACCTTTTAAAAGCAAATGCATTTTTACTAACATCAATTGGAACACCTTGACTGTACACTTTGGTCTCTATTTAACTACTTATGTGACTCCTTGGCTGCACCACAAGACCTGAAGACATAGGAACAGAATTAGGCCCATTAAGGCCCATCGAGTCTGCCTCGCCATTCCATCATGGCTGACCCTGGATCTTAGTCAGCCCCATACACCTGATCTCTTGCCATATCCATTGATCCCCTGACCGATCAGGTAACGATCAACTTCCGGACTTGGCCTCATCCGCAGTCTGTGGAAGAGAATTCCACAGATTTAGTACTCTCTGTCTAAAAAAAATATTCGACACAGCAGTGATGCTTAGGTGTGTCAAATTAAAGGGGGTAAATCCGTACGTAAACAATTATTTTGTTTTATATTTGTAATTAATGCAGATCACTTTGTAGAGATCTGTTTTTACTTTGACACGAAGGAGTCTTTTTTTCTGTCGATCAGTGTCAAAGAAGCCAAATTAAATCCACTGAGATTCAGTGTTGTGAAACAATAAAATATTAAAACCTCCAAGGTGGTGAATACTTTTTTTAATGGCACTGCAGCTAGACTGCCTGAGCCTGTTGCGCCGTACCGTGCTTGTCAACGTGGAGAGAGAGCGAGTTTGAAATCTTCCTTTTTCAGTTTTTCGCTCTTCTATTCCAGCCCTGATGAAGGGTCTCGGCCTGACCGCCGACTGCATATTCGCATCCGTAGATGCTGTCTGACTTGATGGGCTCCCCCAGCACATTTTGGGTATCGCACAAGATTTCCATCATCTGCAATGCCTCTCGTGCCGTTGTAAACCTGTCGGGATCAAAGGATATTGGGAATGTGGATGGTGAAGGTCCACGGGACGGGAGTCGGGCAGGTAACACCTGCAGCTCGAGACATCCACCTTCTAGCAAAACTCATCCTAATTTACATTTATTTTTCACAATATTCCCGCTCTCGTCACCGCCACACCACTGTTGGCAGTGACAGAGCGGGTCAGGATCTGGGGACATTCAAGACCAAACCGGCGGTAATGCAACTCATTCGTTACATTAGGCTTTTTGCATGAAAATTAAATGAAAACGGAAATCAAAACAGTCTGCACGAACTTACTGTAAACGCTAAACTTGTCCTTCGCATGAGATAGACCTATTACGGAGAAATGTTTAATACCATGGAACGTGTACATTCGGTTCATAATTGTGTAGATTCAATGGAGAAAAACCCAATGACTACTGCCTGATTTCTTCCTGATCACTGCAGTGGTGTTTATTATTTCAGCTTTCCGGAGATTTACTTAAATACTACCGCACCGGCCTAACTGTTTAATGCTGTTGTTTAATAACTGTAGTACGAAAGCAGTTGTTGATGTTAGCATTGGGGCAATGTGCATCCTGTTCATGTAACAGAGCCTTGCAATTTCCTCTTTCAACATGTCCCTGCTGTGTTTTCACTTACAGAATTCAGAACGTTCTGCATGTCTGGATCGGATCTGTTCAGTAAGTTGTTGTTACCTGTTTATCCTGTAACATCCTATCGAGACAGTTATTATAGATTAACATACACAAAATGCTAAAGGAACTCAGCAGGCCGGGCAGCATTTTGGAAATAAAAGAGTACGTTCGATGTTTCGGGCCGAAACCCTTGGACAGTTAACGCTGTTTAACTGTGAGCCTCCATCGAGTCAGGCAGTAGTTTGCGCTGGTACTTCAGTATCTCCGACTGCGAGCAACTCGCTGGTGGTGCACACCTACAACACTCGGAGCTCTTAACGTACAGCAGGGCATTGCCACCATTAAACCTACGCTTAAGTACAACTTTGGCAACTCTTGCTGACCCCGAAGAAGCGGTTGCGACCACTCGCGCCGACAACTTGACCCACCCCGGCACCAGCAACTGGCAGGAAGGGATAGATTGGGAGTGAAACAGAGTCTTGTTGGGGGAGAGAGAGAGAGAGACTGTGTGGTGAGAGAAAACGGAAGGTAAGAGAAAAACTGGGGGTGGCGGAGCAACCGGGGCAGAAGTGAGAGACTGCCAGAACATAGAGACAGACGGGAGAAAGATGGAAGGAAGAGAAACAGGGTAGGCGTGAGGGAGAGAGAAACGGGGACGGAGAGGAGAGAAGAGAGAGACGGGGAAGAGAGTGACGGAGGGCAAAAGAGAAGGGAAGAGAGACAGGGACAAAATCTGGTTAGATAATCGAGGAAAATATACGGTTAAGAGAGAGGATGTGCTTCAACTTTTGAAAGAAAAATCACTTGAATAGATAAGTCCTCTTGTATGGAGACTTATACAAACTTATATAAACTGCGAGAAGCGGGAGGAAGAGATTGCTGCGCCCGTTTGCGATGATATTTGCGTTATCACTGGCCGCAGAATCTACCGGTTTAGGGATAACCCTGTAAATTACATCCCAGTGAGTCCTCGTTCAAAGACGGGCAAGATTCTTAGAAACAGGATTTACTATAATCTGGACAGGAATAACCTGGTTAGGGAGGATCAGTACGGATTTGTGAGGGACAAGTCATGCCTCACGAGCCTGGCTGAATTCTCTGAGGTGGTGACACAGCACACTGATAAAGATAGAGAAGTTGATATGGTATAACTGGACTTTAATAAGGCACTTAGTACGGTTAGCCATAGTAGGACCTTTCAGAACGTTAAAAGAATTGGTATCCAAGAAGGTTGGATAGTGTATTCACAACTGACGCCCACAGAAGGCAGTGGATTGTTGTGGATGGAGAGTTTTCTCCCTGGATGCTTGTGATCAGTGGAGACCTGCAGAGATCCGAATTCTAGACTGAATTGCACGTCACGGGACTGGGGTGTTGGAGTCATTCATTGACAGAAATCAGATCTCTGCAATACGGCCCAGGTGTGCACTGGAAAACGTTGTTCTTCAAACTGTCCACAGCCCTCGCTAATTTCCCGAGGGCACGTTCCATTTTTGATCACAGGCCTCCAGAATATCGCTGTGGATCTTTTTAATTGTTTGGAGGAATATGTGCAGTATATTTTATTATAACACATGTCAGCTGTCACTGTCATTTCCATCACTCAAACCGCCCGGAATGTCTGGCACGAGAGAAAGAAAAGATGAACGAATGTTCCCCATTAATAAAGCTGCCGCCCTCAATTTTATAAGTGAATGTGCTTCGTCAAATGTTACAAAATAAAACGACATCAAGATTAATGTCTACTTTCAAAGCAACACAGATATTAAAAAAATCCTATTTAAATAGATGAAGCCAAGTATCATGGAAAATAACGTTGAAAAAAGCACATCATATTTTGTTTTAAAGTAAATAGATTGCAATATCCCTTGAAGAGTCAAATTCATAACACGGGGACAGAGTGAGTAAAAATAGTTCAGCGTAATTGTTTGTGTAGTTGATTGTCACTAATGTCCCTGACGTGATAGCCACGCTAATTGCCTCAGTGGAATTGCTCTCTCCTCAATAAAAGTCTGCTAAACCGATCCCCAGTCCATCTGAGCAGCTGAAACGTTCCGTACAACTGAACGCTGCTTCTGACGGAATATGGGATATCCGGCGATTTACTACATCGCGGCTATTTTCTATCCCACACTTGTAGCGGTTGGTGTCCCCGGTAAGATGCCGGAGCTGGTCACTTTATGTATGGTGCCGTCGTTACTCTGCTGCGGTATCCGCACTGTTACTGAGCACAGATGCTACCGTCGGCTGAAACGTGTTTCCAGAATGGAGGATTCCAGCTTCTCATTGTTATATTTTCATTTTCGTACTTTGATCGAAGTGATTTTTTGTCAATTATGTTCGTGCCGATATTGACATTGTTTTTTAATTTCACCTCGCTAGGCTTTCTGAAGTGATGCTGGTCTCTGCTTTTCTAGGTCCGAGTCTCTATCAGTGCAGACACTTTGACCTTATAACAACGTGGCAGCTTATTTAAATGACGGTCCAGTCTATTTTCGACACGTAGGTCTGTTCTTACATAAGTCAGTAAATGATAAATTGTGTTTTTTATATTTTGATTCCACTTTGTCACCGCTGCAAACAATCCCTTCAAATGGTTCACCCCTAATAACGGAAATGGTGTTGTTTACAGGAGTGATCGACTGCTCACCGGTACGTGAGTCTTGGAACTCGGATGCCTCGCTCTGAACTGTGGGAAGGTCGCCAATCCACTGACACTCACATCCGTCATTGTCCTCCAGCGACCGAGACCGCACACACTGGATTCCCGCTTTCCACTTCCAAACAGACCATACCCTGCATAGCATCGGTAAAATGGGGGCATTCAGGGAACTGACCATATTTCTATTTGGTTTCCAAATTTCTTGCAATTAATTTAACGGCGATTGTGATCCTTTCTCGGGGAAAATGTGGACTCTCGAAATGCATCACCCGTTACCTGGTTGGAATGGCAACAGCGGATCTGATGGTGGTTATCGTTGTTGCTTTAGTGGAACAGACCAACAATATCTACATTTATTCCAGATCCCTACTCATCACTCCTGTATGCGCTCTGACACTTGTATTCGGGATGGTAGCGATGGACTGTTCTGTTTGGTTCACGGTCAGTTTTACCTTCGATCGCTTCATTGCAATATGTTTCCGAAAGCTGCGGGAGCGATATTGCACGAAGAGAACAGCAACGGTGCTTATCGTGACCGTGGTTATAGTGAGCTGCGGGAAATCTGTACCGTTATACTTTGCCATTGAACCTTACGTCATTATTGACAACATGCCGTGGCGGTGCACCGGCTCATATGAATACATTACTTCACCTGTGTGGAGAGGATACGAATTACTGGAGAGTATTTTAACACCATTGCTACCAATCGGCTTTATTCTGGTTTTTAACGGGTTAACCGTAAGACATATCGTTGTGGCAAATAGAGTCCGCAGAAGGCTTCGGCACAGCAGCGACAATCAGAAAGATGCCGAGGTGGAAAAACGCAGAAAATCGATGATTTTGCTGTTTTCTATATCAGCTAATTTCATATTATTTTGGATGCCCTATGTAGCCCGTTCTCTGAAATGGCAAGTGCAAAACTATTTTTACCAGGACAGATATTTGAGTTCCCCGGTATACATCCTCCAACAACTTGGTTTCATGTTACAATTTCTCAGCATGTGCACCAATACTTGTATCTATACACTGACACAGAGGAAATTCAGAGAAGAGCTGAGGAATGGAATGAAGTATGTGTTTACTTTAAATGGCCATCTGTGTAGATAACGCCCGCGTCTAATGACAATTCAGCGGAGTTTTCAAATAAAGCCGTTTTACAATTAACACGTTTGGCAAATATGTCATTAATTCAAACAATCATGTGCCTGGTCATCCGGAAATTGCAGAATTGGCAGAAGATTGCTGACTTCATACAGTTCAGGGAGGTTGCAATACAAACGCTCAATGCTGCGGGCGTGAGTGTTACACTGGTTGAAGTATGTTCCAAACTATCACAGACACTCGACTGTCACAAGGGCAGTGATTTCTGCAGGGCATTCCGGGTTTTAGATGTTTCAAAATGGACAGGGTCGGGTAACAGAGTGTAAAGGGAGTGCGATGGGAAACCAGGGATAGTATCGCAGCTACAGAAAGGAAGCAAAACGTGGAGCGTTCGTTTGTTAATAGAAAGTGAGACGAACACCACTTATGGAGTACTCTGTACAGCGTCCCACCAGTTTTAAAGTAATACGCAACGAGAAATGTGAGAAACGATCGGGAAGCGGAACTTGGACATGTGCAATGTTATTGGAACTGAAAACTAAAACTTCCACAATATTCTTTGGCACATCCCCAGGTTTAAAGGTTTAGGTATGGCATAATTTCTCAATAGAGTCCAGGAAAGATTCAGGTCACTATATGAAGAAATGCAAACTCGCGAACAGTCCGTTCCAGATCTAATATTACAAAAGGGAACGGATCAGGTAACAGATATCTCCGCGGGTCAGCGTTTCACAACGACAGGGAGAACTCCCCGACATACACCTTGCACAGGGATCGGGCCGGGGGCGTGGAATGTATTTAATTGTGGGTCTGCGATGAATGGTGCTACCTGGCAGGAACTTGGGAACGTACATTGGGAAATGATGTACTCGGGGACATGAGCGTCAGATATGTGGAGATTGTTTAGGGAGCACTTTCATGGGGTGCAGTATTGGCTTGTCTGTCCTGGTCCGGTCCGTGAACTCCACATTCCGGTTCACGGTCCAGTCCACATTCTTTATTCCAGGTTTTCCGTTTTTCCCTTGTTCTGTTTGGTGCTCTAACTGAGTCACCTGATTCTCATTTTGGGCTGGCTACATAAATAGTTCCTCGGTTCTGCTTCATTGGCTGGCCTGTTCCCTTCCCTTCGTTCTGAAGCCTTGCCTGCGTCCTCGCCTGTATCGCTGTCAAGTTCTACAGCCGGAGCAAGACCGGATCCTTGCTTCATCTAGATAAGGAACTGTCTATCGTTGTTTGGAACTGTCTCTTTGCGTCCTCGCCTTCGCTGGGTAGGTCCGGCCGTTTACCGCTACCTTGAGTTAAGAACTATCTCTCTGTGTTCTGTGAACGAGTCCCGGCCCTACATCCTGCTCCCAAGGAGGAGTGCTGACTCTGTGTAGAGCCCCGGTCCCAAGTCCAGTTCGCAAGGAGGGGTCCCGGCTCTGTGTTCCATGTCTCTGTCTTCCTGTCCACCCAAGACTAACGCTCCGTTTTCCTGTTCTTCCAAGACCAAGTCAAGGCTTCGGGTTCCTGTCCTTTCCATGTGCCTCGTCCTTTGCAGGAGGTCCATGTCTATTCCTGCAGCAAAGCCTCGAAGAACCCAAGCCACGTCCAGTCCTGCAGCCAAGCCTCGAAGAACCCAAGGTTCGCCTAGTCCTGCAGCCAAGCGTCGAAGAACCCAAGCCTCGTCCAGTCCTGCAGCCAAGCCTCGAAGAACCCAAGCCTCGTCCAGTCCTGCAGCCAAGCCTCGAAGAACCCAAGCCTCGTCCAGTCCTGTAGCCAAGTCATGTCCTCGCCTAGTTCCGTGGTCCGAACCCAAGTGAGGACCCAGGTTCTGGTTCCTTGTCCAATCTCTGGCTCGGAGTCCAAGCCCAGGCTCCTAGTTCTCAGTTCCTTGACCTGGTCCCGCTTTCCTAGCCAAAGTCCTAGCCCAAGTGTGTGTTCCTGTCCCAGCTCCTGTCTGTGTCCAGTCCCGTCCCGAAATCTAGTCTAGTCCAGTTCCCCGTACTTCAGTGTCTGTGTATTGCATTTGGGTCCGTTCCCAGCGCCCCCCGTATGACATTGTCTCATTGAGGCAGGGAAAGAATGATAGCGTAAAGTTACCCTGTGTGACAATAAATTTCGAGCAACTCGTCAAGAGGAAGAACGATACTTAAAGTTCAGAAAGGAAGGATCAGGTAGGGTTATGGCAAGTCACAATGCAGACTAAGAAGTATTTAATAACGTACTTCAGAATCAAAAGGGGAGTAGGGAAGGCCTTGGCGAGATGCGCTGTGAGGAACAGAAGGAGTCTGGGGAGAGTGTGGACAGATCAGATGTAAAAGAGGAAAACTATTGTCTGGACTCCAAGGAGGCGGTGAAGCTCCTCACTGAATACATTGATCAATCTGAACATAGGGTGAAAAGGCAAATATGCTCGAACATGCCGAAGCTTAGAAAGACCATGCGCTGGAAACTTGGAAAGCATTATGATGGATGATTCCCTGGTTCCGGAAGGGATATAGTCCAGGTGATTTGGGAAAGTGAGCGAAGGTATTGCTAAGCTTCTGGACGGGATATTTGGGTCTTCGCTGGCCACGGAAGTATATCTAGAAAGCTGAAGCATGGTAAATGTTATTGCTTTGTTGACGAAAGATAATGAGGATACTTCTTGGAATTATAGACCCGTGAGTCTTACATTGGTAGTGAGTAAACTATTGGAGAGGTTTATTGAAGAGGGAACTTTTGACTATTTGGAGAAACGTAGTCTGGCTACGGAGAGTCAACATGGCATGTTGCCCTTTATGAGCCAGATTTTGTTATTTCAAAAAGTGAAAATAAAACCAAAAGCAGAATCAGAACAGTCGATGTGGGAGCATTAATTTTGGTCAGGCGTTTGATCAGTTCCCCATAGTAGATTCACTCAGAAATTCAGGAGGCAAGGGATCTAGGGAAACTCGGCTGCGTTGATTCAGATTTGGTTTGCTAACAGAAGGGAGATGACGTAGTAGATAGAGCGAATTCTGGCTGGAAGACAGTGGGCAGCCGTGTTCCACCTGACGAGTCGCAAATGTGGTACACTTTAGACTCTGGTACGCTTTACAACTCTGTTTGGACTCTTCAGTTGCAGTGCTCCGAGAAACAGGGCTGAGGGAAATAACCGATTTAATCTAAACACCCAGCAGCAGCTGGAAAAAGTTAATGGAATTTGGGCTGACAACGCATATCACTGAACTATTGACTGCACCGATGAGTTATCTTAGCAAACCTGTCATTTACATATTACAGGGCAGATGCTACAATAACTTTAAGCATTCTTTGCCAGTGGAGGAGTACAACTTAAAACCAGTATTTCGTCATGTTCAGCAGCAGCTTTCGGTGCTCATTAAAAGAACCAGCCTTCCAAAATGCCAATTCCAAATTCCTAATTCAACTATACAACAAGTGATCCGAATGCCAATTTACCTGTGAATCGTGGTTTTACTGTATCAGGTGTAGATACGCTCAAATTTCGGTTCTTTTGATCCTATATCCACGCGGCCAGTGTAGAATCCGTGTCTCCCTCTGAAATCCCTGCTTGCATTTACACTGTCCATCCGCCTCATATTGTTGTGTACCTCTATCAATTCTCCCCTCAGTCTTCTACGCCCTCGGGATTAGTGCTAACATAGGTAATCTTTCTTTTTAATTCAAAACATTCAGTCTTGGCAATTGACGTGTACATTTTTTTCTGTATTCTTTCAAATTTATTTACACCTGCCCTGTAGGTAGTTGAGCAAAACCGCACACAATATTGCAAATTAGGCCCCAATAATGTCTTAAGCAAGATCAACATAACATTGCAACTCCTGTGCTCTGTACTTTGGTCTATGCAGGCCAATGTGCGAAAAGTATTTTTTTTACGACCCTGTCTAACTGCGCGGCAACTTTCATTGAATTCTGGACCTGCATTCCCAGATTCGTTTATTCTATCGTACTCCTCAGTGCCCTGTTTCTCATTGTGTCAGACCAACCCTGGAAATCTAAAACTCCCACAATATTATTTGGCACCTCCCCAGGGTAAAAGGTTTGGGTCTGGCATAATTTCTCAGTTGTGTCCAGGAAGGATTCATGGCAGTATAAGAAGAAAGGTGGACTAGCGAACGCTTCATACCGGATCTAATATTGGAAAAGGAAACGGATCAGGTGACAGATCTCTCCGCGGGTCAGCGTTTCAGAACGAAAGGGTAGAACTCCCCGACATTTACCTTGCACAAGGTTAGGAACAGGGAGCATGGAATGTATTTAACTGGGGGTCTGCGAATTATGGTGCTACCCGGCTGGAACTTGCGAACGTACATTGGGAAATGATGTACTCAGGGAAATACGCAACCGATATGTGGGGATTGTTTAGGGAGTACTGACATGGGGTTCAGTATAGGTTTGTGTCATTGACGCAGGGAAAGGATGATAGCGTAAAGTAACCCTGGGTGACAAGAAAATTGGAACGAGTCAAGAGGAAGAAAGAAAGATACTTAAGATTTAGGGAGAAAGGCTCTGGTAAGGATATGAAGGGTCACAATGTAGACAGGAAATAATTTAATAATGGACTTAGAAGAGTTAGAAGGGCACTTGAGAAGTCCTTGGCAAAGTTGCAGATGACTGGAGATAGTGTGGGCAGTACAGAGGTAAAAGAGGAAAACTTGTGTCTGGAGTCCAAGGAGGCGGTGAAGCTCCTCACTGAATACATTGATGAATGTGAACACAGCGTAAAAAGGCAGATATTCTCGGAGATGCCGACGCTGAGAAAGAGGATGGTCTGGAAACTTACTGAGCTTTTATCCAGGATATTTGGGTCTTCACTGGCTACGGAAGTAGAACTAGAAGACTGGAGTATGGCAAATGTTATTCCTTTTCTGACGAAAGATAATAGGGATACTCCTTTGAATTATAGACCAGGGAGTATTCCGTCAGTAATAGATAAACGATTGGAGAAGATTATTGTAGAATGAAATTATAAGCATTTGGAGAAACGGAATCTGGCTAAGGAGATTCAACAAGGTTTTTTGAGGGACATGTTGTACTTTATTAGCCAGATTGAATTAATTGTAACTGTGAAAAACAAACAGATGGACCAGAACAGTCGATGTGGGTGCATTAAATTTGGTCCGGCGCTTGATCAGTTCCCCATAGTGGACTCATTCAGAAAGTCGGGAGGCATGGGATTGAGGGAAACCTGGCTGCGTTGATTCAGAATTTTCTTCCCAACAGGAGGCAGATGATGTAGTAGACAGAGAGAATTCTGGCCGGAAGGCAGCGGGCAGCCGTGTTCCGCAAGGTGGATCGAAATTTCCATACAATTTACAACTATATTTGGACTCTGCAGTTCCGAAAAACAGGGCAGAGGGAAGTAACCGACTTAATCTGATCACGCAGCAGCAACTGGATAATTTATAGAGTTAGTGCTGATGACGTAGGCAAATCGCTGAGCTGTTGACTACATCACCTCGTTATCTAAATTGACCTGTCATTTGCATATTGCAGGGCAGATGCCAATTTACGGAATTAGGTCTGATGATGTAAATCCATCGCAGAGCTATTGACTGCACCGCCACGTTATCTAAACTGACGTGCCATTTACATATTACAGGGCACATGTTGCAATGAACGCAAAACAATATTTTCCCATTGAACCCTACAACCAGCATTTCAAAGTGTTCAGCGGCAACTTTTGCTGCTCATTAAAAACACCAACCTTTCAAAATGCCCATTCTACATTCCCAACTCAAGTATGCATCAATTTATCCCAATGTCAGATTACCTGTAAATCGTGGTTTTATCACATAGGTATAACACTCACCCAACAGGCTGGTATATGTCTAGGGGAAAAAGAGATCCAGCCACTCACCAACTCCACCTCCCGTACACGCAGGTGCTGTGAGAATCAAGTTTATGCCGCGCGCACACACAGTATCAAACTCACACCAGATACCGTTATGAAATACACTTTAAAGATTTTACTAAAACTAAAAGAGTACTATGCAATAAAACATATATGAAAGAAAAGAAAAAACAAAAGGCGCCAACTTATCAGAGTTCAGTCAGTTTAGTGCACATCGTTGGAGCTCAACCATCGAACCATTCGACCCCTCGTCACTTACCTCCGACCTCCACGTCCCCGCACCTGGGACCACCCCTGGTGGTCGACCAAGCAGTGCAGCGCACGTCCACCTTCCTCGGCGTCTTCTTCCCGACTCCCCTGAAAAATCCGCGAAGACCCCCAAGCGCCCAGCCTGACAAGACAAAGTAACATTCACCATTTGTTAACAAATGAATACAATCCCCATATCAGCCAGTCTAAAGCTAAGAAACTGCGAGAGAAACACTTATCAGACAAGGAAGCATTCCTGCACTTAACAAACCAAAAAAGCCATTTTGAGTAACATACACAGTACATTGTACATAGGGTCTAGATGCGCTCATGTTTCTATCTATTTAACCGTGAATCCACGTGGCCGGTGTGAAATCCGTGTCTACCTCTGAAATAATTCATAAATGAAACATACAAAACTACATGAGCTAAAAACGCGGCGAGAGCAAAGCGAACACCTGTGCTCACACTTGTCTTCCTTCAAAACCGTCGCCGGTAAATGGAGAATACAGAATAGAAACTTCCAAAGCAAAACGCCTCAGCACGTATTCTGAAGAACCAATGATTCACTGTACCGGGACCACTGTCACACCCACCTCCAGCCCGGAACTACTGTCTTTATCGCCTTACTGAAGGAGTGAAGGTATATCTCTGCAGAGTGATACTCCCTTTGTCATCTCACATCTGCACTTCCATCTCCTCATGCTGTAACCATCCCTTTTACTCAGTCTCCATGCTTCAGTGTGTGCGAGGACAGAGGGATCGAACAGTATCAACGACTTTCTAGATTGGTCAGTGCTGTGAGACACTAACGTTGTAACCCGGAGATGCAGTCAGTCCGGTGTAGGGAACCACTGCACAGAAACAGGGTCTTCAGTCCGTCAGGTCCGGAAGGAATTATTTACACTGTCTACTCCCATCGACCTGCACACGCACGGTGGCCATCCATATCCCCCGCATTCGTGTTCTTATCCAATCATCTCTAAAACGTTGAAATCGGAATCTCAATTACCACTCGTGTTGGCTGCACTGTCTACACTCTGACCACCCTCTGGTTGAAGAAGTTTTCACTCATCTTTCCCTTAAACATTTCACAATTCACCCTTCTCCTATGATTTCCAGTTGTATTCTCGCCCAACATCAGTGGAGAAAGCCCGCTTGCATTTACACTCTCAAAAAGCCTCATAATGTTCTATACCTCTATCAAATATCGCCTCTGTCTTCTACCCGCTCGGGAATAAAGTGCTGACATATGTAATCTTTCCTTTTAAATAAAAAACATTCAGTCCGTCACGGCACTAGCCATGTAATTTTTTCTGCATTATTTTAATCTTATTTTCATCTTTCTTCACACAGTATTCGAAATTAGGCCACAATAAAGCCTTAAACAAAAGCAAAGTAACTTCCTAACTCCTGTTCTCAGTACTTTGTTCTATGAAGGCCAATGTGCGAAAATCTTTTTTTTTTTTGGTTACGACCCTACCTGTGGTGCAACTTTCATTGAATTATGGACCTGCATTCCCAGATTCGTTTGTTCTATCGTACTCCTTAGTGCCCTATCTCTTATTGTGTCAGACCAACCCTGGCTGGCCCTCCCAAAGTGCAATATCTAGCACTTGTCCGCGTTAAATCCGATCTGACATTTTTCAACCCATTTTTCCAGATGGTTCAGATTCCGCTTCATGCTCCGTTACTCTTCATCACTGTCGACTACACCCGTAATGTTGCTGTCATCGGCAAATTTGCTGATCCAGTTAACGACATTATTATCCGGTTAGTTGATATAGATTACAAATAACAACGGACACAGCAACGATCCCTGGGACACTCTGCTCATCACAGGTCCGCAGTCAGAGAGCAACCATCCGTTACCACACTACAGCTTCCCCAACGTACCCAATGGCGAATCCAATGTACTTCCTCATCGTGAAATCCAAATGACTGAACCTGCTCGAGCATCCTCCCCTACGGAACCTTGAGAAATTCCTGGCTGAAGTCCCTGTTAGACGGCATCCACTGCCTTGCCTTCCACACCATTCCTGGTAACTATCTCGTAAAGCTCCGTGAGATTGGTTAGACACGACCAACTACGCACTGGCCCATACTGACAATCGCTAATGTTCCTGTTTGTCCAGATACTTCCCTTCATACCCCATGACCAGCGGAGTCTGAACACCGAGGGCAATTCATCATTACATAATACTTGGCGAGTCCTTTCCGAGCAAAGCCATCGAGATCATCCAGCGGTCGGTGCTGATTTATATATGACCTATTGTTTTTTTTTTAATTCTCCTGCACTTTTTTATCCGACGCGTTGAGAGTAGTCTAGAAAAGCAAGGCGTTATAGCTTTAAATAATTAATCGACTTACTTAACTATAGCAAGATACGGTACGCACGATCGAGCACAGAACATAGAATACTACAGCACAACACACGACGTTCTGAGAGGCTTTCAACTAATATAAGTTCGATCTAACACATCTCCCCTGCATCTGAATCAGAATCAAAGGTTTCAAAGGAACATTTAAAGAATCAGAAACAGATTTAATATCACAGACATACGTCGTGAAATTGTTAACTTTACTGTAGCAGTACAATGAAATGCAGGATAAATAAATATAGAGAAAACAAAACTGAGGTACAGGTGGCAGCGGGAAAAAAAGCTGTTCCTGAATCGCTGAGCCTGAGCTTTCAGGCTTCTGTATCTCCTTCCCGATGGTAACACTGTGTAGAGGGCACGTCCTGTTAGTGGGCAATGTTAATGATGGACGCCACTGTGACAAGTATCATCCCTTGTAACAATGATCAATGAGATACAGAGAATCTGTATTTACCAACAAGTATCTTTTATTATTTCTACTAAAATCACGTAGATTTACACACTGTCGCTGACAGCAACATTGCGGGTGTAGTCGACAGAGATGATGGGTACCGGAGCATGAAACGGAATCTGGACCAGCTGGAAAATGGTTTGAAAACACTTGTCTTAACAAGTAGCTACTCTTCTGAGCGTGGTCTCAGGTTTATTGCTCTGATTAGATTGTCCCAGAGTCAAGAATCAGTTCAGAGTCCACACCCTTCACATGACAAATGGCGACTTGTTTGAGAATGGTCTCAGATTTAGCAGATCATTACCTGAAGCTTCCTGTGTCCACATTCAGTTCCTCTGATTAAATTATTCCAGTGCCAGAATCAGTTCATAGCCCACAAAATGGGGGAAAACAGAGAGGACTGGTTTGTCTGCTTCCCTGTCCTTGATCAGTCTGTAGTTTCTTTTGGCCAACAATGTTTTATGAGCCATTCAATCTGACACGACGGTATCTTTCTCGGGTCTGTTGTCGTCTGAATGCACCAGGGCGGATGATGGAGGTTTTGCAGAGATGCCGAGTGCTGTAGGGGTCGAAGGGGTTTACAGAAATGCGGTGTGATATAGGAGTTGGAACGGTTTTGTTACGTACCCCGTAACGGGTTAAAAGAACCAGCATAAATGGAACACACCTGGAGTCTGGTATTGTTACAAACAAAACACTACTTATCAGTATCCACGTAATCTCGTAATATAAAACCTGATAAATCAAACAGGTTAGCAGAGTTTATGCAAATGTAAGTGTGTAAATATAAAACCCCAAACTTCTTCAGCTTAGGTGGTCAATGATACCGTCTTACGATGGTATAGGAATGACGTCAGTTCAGTTCGTGATATTAAGCTGAGTACAATTGAGGAGAGAGAGAGAGAGAGAGAGAGAGAGAGAGAGAGAGAGAGAGAGAGAGAGAGAGAGAGAGAGAGAGAGAGAGAGAGAGAGAGAGAGAGAGAGAGGTGATTTGTTTTCCAAGTAAGCTGATGTCGTCGATCTTTCCGTCGCCTTCCGAAGTCGTGTTAAAGTTTTGTGATCACACAAAAGAGTACCGCCTTCACGCAGTAAAGCTGTCGAAGGTTAACCACACCGATAACATTCCACCGGTCACCCCTTCCCCACACTGCGATCAAAACCCACCTTTTCGTGGGCACTGAAAGCTTATCCAGTGTCTATTTCTTCTGTATTTCTGTCCGTGTCTTCCGTGTGTCTGTGTGTCTGTCTGAAAATATAGCTGACCTTGTATATATCCCAAACATGTTGAACGCCAGCTGCCCATTATATAGCCCCGCCCTTCCGTAACCATGGCGACTCACGAGCTGCTCGGTGCTCTCTCTCTCTCTCTCTCTCTCTCTCTCTCTCTCTCTCTCTCTCTCTCTCTCTCTCTCTCTCTCTCTCTCTCTCTCTCTGAATCGGTGTACACCAACTCTCTCTCTTTTTAAAGGCACAGTCCATATTGAATACACCTTATTATCTCGTCACAGTTTTTACAGATAGCGAGGGGTTTCAGCACACTTCTCCACCAATGTGGAAATGCAGTTTACTTGTAGTACCAAACTGGCATTTCTGTCTGTAACAAAATGAAACCCGTCTTGTGTCGGTGTGTTTTGCTAATAATGTTCGTGCAACATTATGCTGAGTGATCCTGAGTACCTGACTGCAGACCGCAGTCCCTACACTATAATGGCAGAATATGGCATTAAAGGCAAAACTTTTGGCAGTGCGGAGGATCAGAGAGATCTTGGGGTCCCAGTCCACAGAACACACAAAGCTGCTACACAGGTTGACTCTGTGGTTAAGATGGCATATAGTGCATTGGCCTTCACCAATTGTGGGATTGAGTTTAAGAGCTGAGAGGTAATGTTGCAGCTATATAGGACACTGGTCGGATCCCACTTGGAGTACTGTGCTCAGTTATAATTGCCTCACTACAGGAAGGACATGGAAACCATAGAAAGGGTGCAGAGGACATTTACAAGGATGTTGTCTGAATTCGGGAGCATGCCTTATGAGAATAGGTTGAGTGACCTCGGCCTTCTTCTCCTTGGAGCGATGGAGGATGAGAGGTCGCCTGATAGAGGTGTACGATAATGAGAGGCATTGATCGTGTGGACAGTCAGAGGCTTTCCCCAGGGCTGAAATGGCTAGCACGAGATGGCATAGTTTAAGGTGCTTGGAAGTAGGTACAGAGGAGATGTCAGGGGTAAGTTTTTTTTTACACAGAGACAGGTGAGTTTGTGGAATGTGCTGCTGGCGGAGGTGGTGGAGGCGGAAACGATACGGTCTGTTAAGATACTCCTGGATGGATACATGGAGCTTAGAAAAAGAGGGCTATGGGTAAAGCCTAGGTAGGTCTAAGGTAGGGACATGTTCGGCACAGCTCTGTGGGCCGAGAGGCCCATATTGTGCTGTAGGTTTTCTATGTTTCAACTCAGAAGACGGCCACTGGGTTTGTCCAACCTTCCTTTAATTTGCTCTTACTAATCAATCCCAAATGCCGATTGGCCACTAGTTGATTGGTCACCGATTGCTCTATTGCACTGCCGTGAGCTGCCCCTCGGACAATGAGCCTTGTTGAAGTCCCCTCCTCTCCAGATCTCCGATGTCCAGGTTGGCCACTAGTCAAAGCCACCGGACTTACCTCTCAGTGATGACCGTGTCAATACCAGCAACATGACACTGGCAACCGAGTACATTGTCTTAGACAAGACACCTGCCAAATCTAATGCCACTCCCCTTCGCACTACATATGGACTGCCATCTATGTATGCATATTGATCTGTTGTCCCTACATGTTCATTGATCACTTTCCCACTCTGCAATGTGAATACTCCAGTTAAAGAATACTCCATCTCCTGCGTGTGTGCTTCTATTTGATATGTAGTTACACAGACACAATGCAGGCTGACATTTGAGTACAGAAGTGATGACCATAAGTTTCTGTATTCCTCCAACCCTGAGACAATTTTAGATCCAGATTATTTGTTGTTCTCACAGTTCCAGTCCAAGAAATGCATTTTTCTCTTTCACATTTTGCAAGGGTCATGTAAGAAACGGCAAGAAAAAAATACACAGATATAACTGTTACTAAAAATTTTATTGGTGGCTTATTATACAAATGCCCCAAGTGAACATGCTGAACCCATCAGCACGCAATGCAACAAGGACTACTCACTTGGAATAACTTTACAATTGACTTAAATTGTGATGCTCCTGTCAATATTGTAATGTCATTCTGGGTGCAGTAAGAATTAGGCTGAGTGATGACACCTGACAGCTTTTCAAACATTTTTAGAATGTGGAAAGGCACCAACTCTATGAATTAATGTATCCTCCAATATAATTTAGGAATTAACCTTCTTACATTGCATAAACAACTGATTAACACTCGTTTACAAACTGCATTGCATTCCAACAGTTGCTACATTCTCTCATGACTCATGCGGTCCTTTTCGTGGGTGCAGACTTCTGGGAAGCATGAACACACTTCAGATTAGCATCATGCACCGCATCCCACATCAACAGCAGTTCGAAAGGCCGAAAACGGTGCACTAGCAGCAACTCACGGTAATAGCAAGGATTAAAAGAGTCATCTTGGGTTGAAGGAACCCTGACTCCAGCTGTCCTGAATCCGCTATGGGAGCGTGGGGCTAGTCCAGACTTGGCCAGACACATCCCCAAAAATACATCATCAATGGGGTATAGTTCAAGGTCTTGGGCTATGTGGTAAATGATGTGAGCTGTATACACAGACATAAGTATGCCCCCTCCACCAACATATGGTGGGTACGACTTGATGGTGGTCACTATTTCTGGCACATAATACTTGCTCGACTTCTGGCGAATGGGCCCAACCCCATAAATGAGATGGCCCACAAACAGGTGTTGGTGAACCTTCATGCCTAGCAAGTAATCAACCATGTTATCGGTGTTGGCAAAAACATCATCATCTCCATTGAAGATGAATTTGGCACTGGGCCAAAATTCACTGACCCACTGCAGCATCTTGTATTGTTTGAGGGTGAGGTTGAAAAAGGTATCCAAGAAATCCCATTGTAGGACATCTCCGTGTTCTCTGTTTTCCATTGCTAACAGCTGATTCAATTTCCTACTTTCTTTTTGGTCAGGGGAGACACCGGAGATAAAGACTCTCTTAATTAGGACCCCATTGAATTCGCGTTCTCTGCCCCAGGTCTTCCTTACCATTTCCCGCCGATCCTGGTTGAAAGGGTCAGATTTGATTACCAGGAGCAGGAAGACATTCTGAGATCCTTCTGGACCACCGCATTTATCTGGGACGTTTTGAATCATGTCAAATTCTCGACAGTGTTTATACATCAAGAAGTTTTTTATGTGCTCTTTCTGTTGATCAAATGAGGACAGGTGCAACAATGTCGTATTCGCGTGGCACTTTGGCTTGAGCACTGATTTAGTTGCATCAGCAGTAACAACCTTGGGCAGATCTTTGCGATGAACAGTTTCTGCAACATCATCAGTCTCTCGACGTTGGTCATTATCCCAGAACACGAAGAACAATCCCAGAGTAATCAAAACACCCAGCACTACTTTCTTATAGAATCGCCAGTGTCCTCTCATCTTTCACCTGAAGCAGAGAAACAAATATGGATTAATTCAAAGAAAACTTTACATTTACATGATGCTTGAGAAGAATGGGAAGTTTCAACTGTAATGAGGTTCACTAATGCTTTGTAATATTGACCTCAAAGTGATGGTGAGGTAAGTAATGGACAGGGCCCTACACACTGTTGAAAGTTTAATTGACCTGAAGCATTCCATTCCAGCAGAAAAACAAATCTACCTATAGGATACCATCTCTGTCATTAAACTGAAAATCGCATAGTTTCTTTCTGGGCTTTAAAGATATATGATTCCAACGGCCGTATTCCACCTCTCTTCACAGCTCTCATCACTCCTCTCGTGCTTAAACTGAACTGAGACATTGAGCAATAGAGCACAATGCAGGCATTTTGGCCCATGATGTTGAATCGACCATTTATTCTGCTCCAAGATCAATTTATCCCTACTCTCTCAAATAGCTCTCTATTTTTCTTTCATCCATGTGTTTATCTAAAAGCCTCTTAAATCTCACTGACGCATCTACCCTTATCACTACCCAGGCTGTGCATTCCATACACCCACCATTTTCTTTTTAAAAAAAATACTACTTCTGACAATCCCCTAAACTTTTCTGTAATCACCTTAACATTATGCCCCATCATATTAGCCCTTTCTGCCCTGGGAAAATGTTGTTGGCTCTCCATTATCTATACCTCTTATCAGCTTATACGCCTCTATCAATTCACTTCTCCTCCCACTTTGCTCTAAAGAGGAAGGCCCCAGCTCGTTCAACATTCAGTTTGAGTTCACAGGTTATTGATACTATGGAACATGATCTGTTATTGATCTGTTATATTAGTAACCGAATATATGGCAGTGCAGGGAAGGTAACGTGTTAGTACAGCTACTGAAAGCATCTGATTTTTATGGCATTTTAACCAGGTCTATGTATGCCTTCAATAGGAGAAACAAAGAGAAGTATACTCAAGGACCTTGGCTTCCTGCTTCTATTTTAACCAGAGAATTGTATTCAAAGTTAAATTAGCAGTGGCCCACCCACGCTGCCATCCATTGGTCAAGCCACTTTATGGAAGGCTGCAACTAAGGCATAACTAGTCCCAAAGGCAAGGCTTATTCCACCCAGACATTCAGCAGTATGCAATTGTGACAAGACAGCGAAGCCATCGCAGGCCCATATCTATTGAAGGAAAACGGCACCAGCATCACCTACGGCAGGAATTTACGCTTCATGAAGAGCAGTGAACCTTGGACTCCAGGAGCCCAGAGAAAGCACAGATAACTGATAGCAGAACAGGGCAGATAGTTAGCATGATCCACAATGTGTATGAGTAAAACCTTGGATGCCAGGAGCCCTGAAAAGATGCCAGTGACTGACAGCAGAACGATGTGTACAAGTAAAACTATTTGCACTGGGATGCAACTTGTGTCACTTTAGAATTATGGAATCCTAGAGTAATGCGATCTAAACAGGCCCTTCGGCTCAACTGGTCCATACCAACCACAGCATCCTCCCTGCTAGTCCCAGTTGTCTTGTTTGGCCCATAACTCTCCAAGTCTCTCCCTTCCATGTACCCGTCCGAATGCCGGTTAAATGTTGCAGTTGATCCCACTTCAACCACTTCCTTTAGTAGCTTCTTCCGTGTACTCACGGTCCTCTGTGTACAGAAGTTATCCCAATTTCTCTTTTCAATGTTTCCCCTCTTTCTCTTCTATCTGTGACCTCTTATGTTGGACTCTCCAACTCTCCAATAATGACAATCCACCTTATCAATACCCCTTGTGATTTTAAACTTCTGAGGTCACCTCTCATTCTCCAAGGAATAAAGGTCCAGCATGGCCAACCTCTCTGTAACCCAGGCCCTCTAGTCCAAAGAACATCCTCCTAAATCTCTTCTGCACCCTCTCCAACTTGACAGCGTCTTTCCTATAACAGGGTAACCAAAATTGTACAAAATATTCAAAAGTGGTCTCAACAACAATTTATGTAACTGCAAATAAAGCACCGCCCTTAAACTCTACACCATAACTGATGAAGGCTAGCATGCTAAACGCTTTCTTTCACCATCCTGCCTTTCAGTGAACTGACTTGTCAGCGCCTTGCCTTTCATTGTACAAGTTCTACTTCATTTGAATGTCCATCACCTCACATATAACCATATAACAATTACAGCACGGAAACAGGCCATCTCAGCCCTTCTAGTCCGTATCGAATGCTTACTCTCACCTAATCCCACCGAACTGCACTCAGCACATAACCCTCCATTCCTTTCCTGCCCATATACCTATCCATTTTTTATGACAATATCGAACCTGCCTCTACCACTTCTACTGGAACCTTGTTCCACACAGCTACCACTCTCTGAGTAAAGAGGTTCCCCTCGTGTTACCCTTAAACTTTTACCTCCTGAATCTCAACTCATGTCCTCTTGTTTAAATTTCTCCTACTCTCAATGGAAAAAGCCTATCCAAGTCAACTCTATCTATCCCCCCTCATAGTTTTGAAAACCTCTATCAAGTCCCCCTCAAACTTCTACGCTCCAAAGAATAAAGATCTAACTTATTCAACCTTTCTCTGTAACTTAGGTGCTGAAACCCAGGCAACATTCTAGTAAATCTTCTCTGTACTCTATTTTGTTGACATCCTTCCTATAATTCGGTGACCAGAACTGTACACAATACTCCAAATTTGGTCTCACCAATCCCTTGTACAATTAGATAGATAGATAGATAGATAGATAGATAGATAGATAGATAGATAGATAGATAGATAGATAGATAGATAGATAGATAGATAGATAGATAGGATAGATAGATAGGTAGATAGATAGATAGATAGATAGATAGATAGATAGATAGATAGATAGATAGATAGATACTTTATTCATCCCCATGAGGAAATTCAACTTTTTTTTCCCAATGTCCCATACACTTGTTGTAGCAAAACTAATAACATACAATACTTAACTCAGTAAAAAATATGATATGCATCTAAATCACTATCTCAAAAAGCATTAATAATAGCTTTTAAAAAGTTCTTAAGTCCTGGCGGTTGAATTGTAAAGCCTAATGGCATTGGGGAGTATTGACCTCTTCATCCTGTCTGAGGAGCATTGCATCGATAGTAACCTGTCGCTGAAACTGCTTCTCTGTCTCTGGATGGTGCTATGTAGAGGATGTTCAGAGTTTTCCATAATTGACCGTAGCCTACTCAGCGCAATTTTAACATTACATCCCAACTCCTATATCAATGCTCTTATTTTATATCAATGCTCTTATTTATAAAGGCCACCATACCAAAAGTTTTCTTCACCACCCTATCCACGAGATTCCACCTTCAGGGAACTATGCACCATTATTTCCTAGATCACCCTGTTCTACTGCATTCCTCAATACCCTATCATTTAACATGTATGTCTAATTTGAATAGTCCTACCAAAATGTAGCACCTCACATTTATCAGCATTAAGCTCCATCTGCCATCTTTCAGCCCACTCTTCTAACTGGCCTAAATCTCTCTGAAAGCTTTGAAAACCTACTTCATTATCCACAACGCCACCTATCTTAGTATCATCTGGCATACTTACTAATCCAATTTACCACCCCATCATCCAGATCATTAATGTATATGACAAAAAACATTGGACCCAGTACAGATTCCTGAGGCACACCACTAGTCACTGGCCTCCAACCTGACAAACAGTTATCCAGCACTGCTCTCTGCATCTCCCATCGAGCTACTGTTGAATCCATTTAACTACTTCAATATTAATACCTAACGAATGAACCTCCCTAACTAACCTTCCGTGCGGAATCTTGTCAAAGGCCTTACTGAAGTCCATATAGGCAACATCCCCTGCTTTACCCCTCATCCAACTTTCCTCGATACCCTCTTCAAAAAAATTTAATAAGATTTGCCAAACATGGACCTTCCACGCACAAATCCATGCTGACTACTCCTAATCAGACCCCTATCTATCCAGATAATTATATATACCATCTCTAAGAATACTTTCCATTAATTTACCCACCACTGACCTCAAAATTACAGGCCTGTAAATTGCTAGGTTTACTCTTAGAAACCTTTTTAAACAATGGAACCACTTGAAAAATTCGCCAATCCTCTGGCACCACCACCTATTGTAATGATATTTGAAATTATTCTGGTCAGAGCCCCTGCTATTTCTACACTAACTTCCCTTAAGGTCCTAACAAATATCCTGTCAGGTCCCGGAGACTCATCCACTTTTATATTCCTTAATAGCGCCAGCACTTCCTCTTCTTTAAACAGCTCAGGTATTTGTGAAGTAACGGGAATAGCTGGGTAACAAGGACGGGAGTAACGTAAATAGACCCATTACTCCATAAAAGTCATCTGATTGATAAGGTTATTTTTCCCCAGTAAGTGCACACTAATCTGTTTGTGAAATAGGTTGCACTCGTTTGGACGTGGTTATCAACAGTTTGTAATCACTACATAGCTGCTGCCTTGCCCATCATTGTAATGGCCCCACTGTGGACAAATATTTAAGTTTGCTTTATAAAGTTGTTGACTCTGAGACCGGTGCTGCTCCAGGTTGCCGAGGCACAGCTAAATCTGGCGAAAAGGAATGTACAGTGTTCAAAAGATTATTCCAAAATCATTACTTTTTACCAGAGTTCACATGGCCCATCCTGCTGCAGTGTCCTTTCCTATAAGCCCACAGCGATTTCTGCCCTCAGCTGTCACGAGAGTTTATAGTCTGACAGTCAATTAGTTCCAAAGTAAACAATAAATTAATGCGATGACACCACCCGATCTGAGCCAGGATTCGGTTCGCGGTTGTTCCCTGGAGCAGATCGATTTGTCGTGAGATACAGTACGTAATCTTTGTCACCGTCTACTGAGCTACAAAATTAAACCTGGATCGAATAGCACATCAGAACCATTGGCTCGAAGGAGTTTTTGTGTCGTTTTAGTTCCTGCGCTGTGGAGCAGGGTCTGGAGTTTACGTGCTGATGAGTGTGAGTGCAGGCTTATGTGTGTGTTCTCAACTAAATATTGTCCAGAGTATGTTCACTTACTGTTTGGGCCCACAGAATTCCGGTGCTCGGATGCGCTGGAAACAGAATCAGGAGCTCAGCGCAGAGTAAACACGGAGACGGCACTGGGTGGGTAACGTTACGATGTGTTAATGCGCCCCTTATGACGGCAGGAATCTCTAGTGTTTCTACCATTTCATCACTGTCTTTAAAATTGTGTGGATTTGCGGATCAGCCTGATTTTTCTGCACAAGTGAATGTGCTATTCCAGCAAAGACAACAAGTATCTGTCAGTGATATTTAAAATAAAACTTTATGAGTTAAATCTCATTGGCTGTTGATAACAAATGTCTATGTGCACTGTATTGTGCTAATCCGGTATCTATTAATACGGCCACTGATTGTATGTCCGTGGTCTTCTACTGCCGTTGCCCATTCAGTCCAATGTTCGACAAGTTACGCGTCCAGTGTTGCCTCTCTGCACAGTGCAGTAGTTCGTGATTATTTGAGTTACTGTCGCCTTCCTGGCAGATTAAATCAGACCCGTCTTTCTCCACTAATCTCTCATTACCAAGGCATTTTTGCTCTCAGAATTGCCCGCTAATTGATTTCTTTTTCCAGCACCATTCTCCGCAAACGGAGACTGTTGAACTTGGCAAACCCAGGAGTTCTGCAGTTCCTGCGATATTCAAACTGAACGGCCTGGCACCAACAAATATTCCATTCTCAAAGTCATCCAGATCATCATTTCACCTCCTTGGTGATGTTTGTTGGAGACAGAACGTACTCTTTACTAAGGAACAGGACACGGAGAGACCCGCTGATAAACCTGTGGGTTTAGTTAATGATTATCACCAGGAGCTGACTGAACATTAACCAGGGTGTGTTCATTACGTACAGAACCCGTAACACAGCCTTACTGGGACAGAGTGGTAACAGAATCTGTACACGGAAAGAAGCTCGATCTACTGACATATAAACATCACAAAGGCATTTAGCCACTTTTGTGAACAGATAAATGAGACTGAGAACGTATTGGGTTGTTCAATCCATACAACTGTAGCGAATCGCTTTTGAAAGAATTAATAATTCCCTTCAGCTAATTGCATGCACCGACTTCCTGTGCATGTCCCGCGGGAAACCGGTGTTGTTGGAAATGTTATAGAAAAAGCTGCATTTTCAACCCAGCTCCGAATCATCAGAAAAGGCTCCGGAGGTGCGAGCTTCCCGCATCTCGGAACCGTCCGCGGGCTGCTGCTTCCAACAGCAGGAAGTCGATCCCGTCCACACTCGGGGTTTTATTGATCCCTGGCCGAGGGAACTGAGGATTTGCTTTGCTTATTCCTTCACTGGCGGGACCGGACACTACCTGTCTATTCTTGAGGACATTTCGTTAGGTTAGCTACTGGGTGATGGCGAAAATTATTAGAACTACACGCACTGCATATTATAGCGGGGGGGGGGACGTGTAAAGATGTGATGGTTCCATTACAGAGTCGTTGGTGAGACCTGTTGTGGATCACCGTCTTGTGTTGATTCCGTTGTGTCAGAATGTGTGTGGGTAGTTGAGAGATCTTTAAACAGGTTTAACAGGAGAGAGAATCTGCGCGTTGTGAGTTGTCCTGTGAAGAAACGTCCGTGATATTGGCTTCTTTTCAGTGATTGAGAGGAATTTGACATGACCAAAAGTATACAGGGTGGTGAATACATTACAGTTTTTTTTATTAGCAATGTACTCGATTGTATCCGTAGTAGTTTGGTAAAATCAGTGGGATATTTGATGAGACATAAAGTATCCTGCGGCGTCTTGACAGGGACGTGGACCAAAATAGTTCATGTTGTGGGAGGAACTGAAAGCATTTGAAGACAGTTGAAAGCAGATTATTACAATTATTTCTGTAATCTCTGCAGTGTAACGTTCCTTGAAGGACAAGTGAGCGAGATGTTACTGGTGAGAGGCAGGATTAAGGCGCTGAGATCACAGACAAACCTAGATCGGTCACAGTAAATTCAGCATGTGAACTTTATTAAATCTCCCATCAGCATCCTCTAGCTGGCAAAAATATATCTAGTGATTTTAATGTTAAAGGATGAGCCTATTTAGGAGTGTTTTGAATGTCCCTGTTGTGTCCTGCCTCATCTGACTACACATGGCAGATCTTTCCACGGACCCACTGGTCTAGGGGAAAAAAACATCTCTGAGATCCCTGTACTTTCTCTGATCACTTGTATTAACCATTTCAGCTGGGAATCTGTTCCATGTTTTACTGATTACCTTGCCTTACCAGTATCCATTGTTTCAGTATAATAATACTAAGTAAAGTAAAGGAAGGCATTAAAGTAAATTGATATTTAAATTACATATATATTTATATATATATATATGTTAGAAGTAAGGCCTGTAAGTGAGCAGAGGAACCAGTTAACATGACTTGATAAAGTGTTGGGTTGGTTTGTAGTGTAAAGTTTTTTTATATTTAGCAAAATATTTTTCCCCTTTGCAGGGCTCCTCTATTTTAAGGCCGTATCTAGTCTTTTTTTGTAACTGGCGGGAGGAATAAGGAAAACTTTTTTAAACCACTATAATAAAATGGGCAGCTCGCGGAGACCCTTCCGTTTTTTCTCTATGGGGATGCATTTCGGCTTTTTTAAACCGATTTTCGGGCTTTTTGGGGTGGTGGGAGGATTGGGGTTAGTTTTGATTTACAAGATTAATTGTAAGATTATTTTAGTTTTTTTTTTGGGGAGGATTTTTTTTCCCATTACGGAGTTCCGGAACATGCTCATTTTGTGTATGGTGGTACTTAGCAGCGCCAGTTTTGATTTACCTGCGCTGGTATGCTTCCATTTATGTGTTAAATAGAATATTCTTTATGGCAAATACACAGATAAATGATGTAAGTTGGAATGTACGTGATTGGAATCATCCTATTAAGCGAAAAAAAAGACTTTTAAAATCATTAAGCCGATACAATTTTTGTTCAAGATACGCATATCATAACGGGCGATCTAAATAGATTTTTTAAAATGTGGAAGGGCCTTCAATTTCAAGCTACGTGTCAAAATCAAACAAAGGAAGTATCTATTTTTGTTAAATCTAATACTTTATTCATCCAAGAAGATATTGTGTCAGATATTAATGGTAGATTTTTAATTGTTAAAGGAACAATTTGCAATATAAAAATTCTTCTGGTTAAACTATATAGACCTAATGTAGATGATCCTTCTTTTTTTAAAAAAATGTATTTGCTTTATTGCTGGAGTTAAAAGAATATATGTTGTTAATGGGTGGTGATTTTAACTTTTGTTTAAACCTTTTGATTGACAAGAGTTCAACTAATCAGCGGCTTCCGAGTTGTTCTGCATCACTTATTAATATTTTTCTAATTGATTTTGGCCTGGGTTGAAATTTGGGGACATTTCTATTACAATGGTTGAGATTATTCCTTTTTTTTCTCACGTTCACAAAAATATTCGAGAATCGATTACTTCCTAGTTGATCCCCGATTTTAGTCCAAAGTCCAGAAATGTGAATATGATGCTATAGTCATTTCGGATCATGCGCCTTTAAGTTTAGCTGTTGAATTGAATGATGCCTTGGCGTTTTCCAGAAAATTTATTACCAAGTCCAGACTTTGTCAAATTTGTTGAGACTCAGATAAAAGATTTTTTTTTTCTTTTTAACAATACGGGAGATGTTTCAAAATTGATTATATGGGATACATTTACATCATATCTGCGCTGTCAGATAACTTCCTGCTCAGCTAAGCTTAAGAAACAGACAAAAACAGAGTTAGATGTGATTTCAAAACAAATTAAAGACTTAGATAATATTTATGCAGTCTGTCCTAACATTGATTTATTTAAACAAAGAGTTGAACTCCAATCACAATGTAATTTATTATTACTTATCCGATTGAAAGGATTTTACTTAAATTGATAAGTCAATTTTATGTGTTTAGAGATAAAAATAACAATCTATTAGCATCTCAATTAAAGCAGCTGGAGCTAAAAGAGAAATTTTAAAAATTCGTCAGGGAGATGGTAGTTTAGTATGCAATTATGAAAATATTACTAAAAAAATTCAAGACTTTTATATTGAACTTTACAAATCTCAGTTTCCAGCTGATTCCTCTAAAATGGATATGGTTCTACAAAAGATTGATTTTCCTCAAATTTCTGTTGAGGATCAACAAATCTTGATGCTTCTATTACTGAAAGGGAAATTTAGAATGCTAATTTTTCATTGCAATCTCATTAAGCTCCTGGACTGGATGGGTATTCTGTAGGATTTTGTAAAAAATTTGAAAAATTGCTCTCTTCATATATGTTGGAAACACTTAAAGATTCTTTTTTGATAGGGAGAGTTACCTCGCACATTTTATAAAGCTTCTATTTCTTTAATTCTTAAGAAAGATAAAGATTATACTGACTGTGCTTCATATAGACCTAGTTCATTATTTAAATGTGGATGCTAAAATTCTCTCAAAAATATTGCTACAACTGGATGGAAATGCTTCAGCTATAATTATTTCTCAAGATCAAACAGGTTTTATAAGGCTTAAATTTCCAGCATCCGCAGATTTTCTCGTGTTTAGGTTTAAATAAAGGGCCGTTATTCCTTTTCTAATGCCCGAAGATTGTTAAATGTTATAGATTCATCCTTCTTTAAGGTTTCTCAATGTGTCGTGTCTCTTGATGGTGAAAAGGCATTTGATAGAAATGAATGGAGATACTTTTTAATGTTTTAGAGAAATTCGGCTTTGGTATTAATTTTAATAAGTGGATTAGAATGATATATAAAAGCCCTATTGCTACTGTTATTACTAGCACTTGCAGATCTTTTTTTCGGCTTTCATTGGGTATGAGACAAGGATGTCCGTTATATCCTTTGTTATCTACTTCGATGCTGGAACCCTTGGCTATTGCACTTCGTAAAGCTAAAGATATTCATGGAATTTTTATAAGTGGGGACTGTTCATAAGATCTCTCTTTATGCTGACGATCTTTTAGTTTATATTTTGAATCCTGAATAATCCATTCCTAGCTTATTGAAACTATTAAATGATTCTGGAAAGTTTTCAGGATATAAACTAAGCCTTCATAAAAGTGAATTATTTCCTCTAAATGATCCTGCTTCTATATATGATGACATTCCTTTCAGAGTTACGGGACATTTAAATATTTAGGTATTATTATCACTAAAATTATAATTATCTTTATAAAGCTAATTTGGTTCCTTTAGTGGATTTTATGAAGCAATTATTTTGTATATGGAGTCCACTTACACTTTCGTTAGTCGGTCGAATTTATGCAATTAAAATTATGATTTTACCAAAATTTTTTACATGTATTTCAAAATATCCCTTTTTTAACTAAGAAGTTCTACGATCAAGTTGATTCCATTATTTCAACTTTTGTTTGGAATAATGCAAAAACGAAGAATTGCTGAATATCATTTCCAAAAATTTTAAAAAAGATGCAAGTCTTGCTTTGCCTTATTTAAGAACGTATTATTGGGCTGTTAATATACGTTAGATGTGCTTTTGGCTATATGGGGCTGATAAAGATGAACCTTGGGCTGATTTGGAATTGAATGCTGTGAAACAGTTTCATTTAACCTCATTATTAGGAAATTCTTTGTCTGTACAACTGGTCAAGATTACTAATTTAAGTTTATATCCTGTGATTAAGCAGTCATTACAAATTTGGTTCCAGTTTCGTAATTTTTTAATCTTCAAAAAAGTTAAACTTTTTAATTTAATTTATTGAAATTATTTAATTAAACCTTCATTAAGAGATCCCTACTTTTTTTTTTGGAGGAACAAAGGGGTTTGTTCCTCCACGGATTTGTTCCAAGATGGCTGACCTGATGTCTTTTTCAGAAATTAGAAACTAATACTCTCTATCATATTCACATTTCTTGTAATATCTTCAGGTCAGTCACTTCTTACAAAAATACTAAAGTACTTTTCCATATATAGAAGATTCTGACCTGTTAGATAATGTTTTTAAAATGAATCCTTTAGTGAAGGGTTTTATTGGGGGAAATGTATAATTTATTGTTACAACAACACAATTACCCCTTCACTTAAGAATAAGCAAGATTGGGAGAGAAAGCTTAACATGACCTTGATAACAGAAGATTGATTGCGGATTTTGAAGTTGGTTAACTCTTCTTCGATTTGTGCCAGTCACCTCTTTAATTCAATTTAAAATTGTACATCTTTACTATTTGACAAAGGAGAGACTGTCTGAAATGTTTCCTAATGTTGATAGTCAGTGTGACAGATGTATAACCGAGACAGCCACATTGACACATATATTTTGCTCGTGTTTTGTATTGAAACGTTTTTGGAAATCTATTTTCTCTACAATTTCAAAAGCTTTAAAATTAATTTACCGCCTAATAAATTGACAGTTTTATTTGGTATAATCCCTCAATATATTCATGGTATTCCTCCATCAGACGGACATGTAATTGCATTCGTTACATTATTGGCCAGAAGGGCTGTTTTGCTGAAATAGAAAGATGCTTTTACACTTACTTTGATACAATGGTTTCTTCAAGTGATGCTATGTCTTAGTTTGGAAAAAAAATAGAAGTCGAACTTTTGATCCTCGATTCGATTTTGAGAAAAGGTGGGATTCATTCGCCGCTACTATTATCTGATTTGAGTTAATTAATATGCTTTCCTTCCAATTTTTCTTTAAATGGATTTGAGTTGGCGGATTGATGGGTTCTTTTTTATGGAAGATCGTATGATGTATAGCTCTGGGGTGTGCTCTCAATGGGTTTTCTTTTTGGCTTTGTTTTAGTTCGTAGGGTTTTTGTTTAGTTAGCAGCGGTTCTTTTTTTCTTCTTTATCTTTATAGAAATATTCTTAACACTTTACTGTTCTTATTATTTTTGATAAATTGCTTAGCTTTGTTAATCAGTTATTTGCTAATTTAATTCCTAATTGCACATTATGACATATTGACTTACTGTACCTTTTTGTCAATCTTCAATAATAATTAGTAAACAGATTTTAAAATGAAAAAGAAAATTTAAAGGGATTTTCAGCACACAGTAAAGGGAATCAGCTCAGCTATTTGTAAAGTATGTGTGAGGGTGGGGAAACACACCAACGTGAGGAAAGTAAACAGACCCATTATTCAGAATTTTATCTGTTTGATCAGTTTACTTATTTCCAGTAAGTGAACACTAATTTGAAGGTGAAATACATTCTTATCCTGTTGTACTCTTTAGCGAGTGGTTATCTCCAGATTGTAATGTGGACACAGCTGCTGCCTTGCCCGTTATTGGAATGGTCCCATAGAGGACAAATATTGAAGTTTGCTTTATAAAAGAGCTAACTCTGAGATCAGTGGAGGTCCAGGCAGTGGGAAAACAGTTAAATCTGGTGAAATTGAAGATCCAATGTTGAAAAGAAAATATTATTCCAAAATCATAACTTTTCACCGGAGTTGACAGTTCCTGTTCTGCTGCTGTGTTTTTCCAGTAAACCCACAATGGTCTTTGCCTCCAGCTGTCGCTACGATTTATAATCTGAAAATAAATTGATCCCCATGCATACAATAAATTAATGCCAAACAAGAGAAAATCTGCAAATGCTGGAAATACAAGCAACAGACACAAAACGCTGGAGGAACTCAGTAGGCCAAGCAGCATCTACGGAAAAGAGTACAGTCGAAGTTTCTGGCCAAGACCCTTCATCAGGACTGGAGAAAGAAAAAAGATGATAGGTCAGAGCTAGAAGGAGGGGGAGGGGAGTAGAGGAAGTCGCGGAAAATGATAGGTGAAACCGGGAGGGGGAGGGATTAAGTAAAGTGCTGGGAAATTGGTGAAACAGATACAGGGCTGACGAAGTGGGAATCTGATAGGAGAGGACAGAAGGCCTGGAAAAAGAAAAGCAGGGAAGAGCACCCGAAGGAGACGATGGGCAGGCAAGTAGATAAGGCCAGAGAGAGAGAGAGAGGATTGGGGAATGGTGAAGGGGGGGGGGGCGGTATTACCTGAAGTCTGAGAAATCGATGTTCATGCTATCAGGTTATAGGCGACTCAGACGTAACATGAGGTGTTGCTCCTCCAGTCTGAGTGTCGCTTCACCACAGCAGTGCGGAGACCAGGAATCGACATGTTGGACTGGGAATGGGAAGTGGAATTAAAATGGCTGGCCACTGGGAGATTCCGCTTTTTTTTCTGGCGGTCAAAGTGTCGGTGTTCCGCAAAGTGGTGCTGCCGAAGGGTCTCGGCCCAAAACGTCGACTGTCCTGTTTTCCATAGATGTCGCCTGGCCTACTGAGTTTCCCCAGCATTCTGAGCGTGTTGCGATGAATTAGTGTGATGACACCGACTGAACGGAGCCGGGATGCGGGTCGCGGTTGCTCCCTGGAGCGGATCGAGTTGTGGACAGATACTGGATGTAATCTGTGTCACCGTGCACTGAGGGACAATAGGAAGCCTGGACCGAATAGCACAATAGAATAATTTGCTTCAATCAGCTTTTATAACCATAGAACAATTACAGCAGGATCAGGCCATCTTGGCCCTTCTAGTCCGTGCCGAACGCTTACCCTCAGCTCGTCCCACCTAACGCAATCTGTGTATCTGTCACTCTCTCTCTCTCTCTGTATCTCTCTCTCTACGTATCTCCCTCTCTCTGTGTATCTCCCTCTCTGTGTGTGTGTCTCTCTCTGTATCTCCCTTTCTCTGTGTATCTCTGTGTGTGTATCTCTCTCTCTCTGCCTCCCTCTGTATATAGCTTTCTTTGTAACTCTCTCTGTGTATCTCTCTGTATCTCTGTATCTCCCTCTCTCTCTGACAATAGACAATAGACAATAGGTGCAGAAGTAGACCATTCTGTCCTTCGAGCCTGCACCGCCATTCAGAGACCATGGCTGATCATCTACTATCAATACCCGGTTCCTGCTTTGTCCCCATATCCCTTGATTTCACTATCCATAAGATACTTATCTAGCTCCATCTTGAAAGCATCCAGAGAATTGGCCTCCACTGCCTTCCGAGGCTATTCTATTGGAGTTCTTCGAGGATGTAACCAGGAAGTTAGACAAGGGAGATCTAGTGGATGTAGTGTACCTCGATTTTCAGAAGGCATTTGATAAGGTCCCACATAGGAGATTGGTGGGTAAAATCAGAGCTCATGGCATTGGGGGGAAAATATTGACATGGATAGAAAACTGGTTGGCAGATAGAAAGCAAAGGGTAACGGTGAATGGGTGTTTCTCGGAATGGCAGGTGGTGACTAGTGGGGTGCCACAGGGCTCGGTATTGGGACCACAGCTGTTTACGATTTACATCAACGATTTAGATGAGGGCATTGAGATAACATCAGCAAGTTTGCTGATGGTACTAAGCTGGGTGGCAGTGTGACATGTGATGAGGATGTTAGGAGAATTCAGAGTGACTTGGATAGGCTGAGTGAGTGGGCAGATACTTGGCAGATGATGTTTAATGTGAATAAGTGTGAGGTCATCCACTTTGGGAGTAAGAACAGGAAGGCAGATTATTATATGAACGGTGTAGAGTTAGGTAAGGGAGAAATACAAAGAGATCTAGGAGTCCTTGTTCATCAGTATCTCTCTCTCTCTGTATCTCTCACTCTCTGTGTCTTCTTCTCTCTGTGTATCTCTTTCTCTGTGCATCTCTCTCTGTATCTCTCTCTGTGTATCTCTCTCTGTATCTCTCTCTTTCTCTGTATCTCCCTCTCTCTGTGTATCTTTCTGTATCTCTCTCTCTCTCTCTCTCTCTCTCTCTCTGTACCTCCACTCTATGTATCTCTCTCTTTCTGTATCTCTCTCTGTTTATCTCCCTCTCTCTGTGTATTCTCTGTGTATCTCTCTCTCTGTGTATCTCTATCTCTGTGTGTATCTCCCTCTCGCTGTCTCTCTCTGCCTCTCTGCCTCCGTGCCTCTCTCCGTGTCTCTGTGGATTTCTGTCTGTATGTCTCTGTATGGCTCTGTATGTGTGTGTATGTTTGTTTCTCTATGTCTGACTCGCTCTGCTTATTTTCTCTCTCCTTTCGTGCCAATTATTGCTTTTTTTCAGAAGCGAGTAAATTCTATCCCTTACAAACATTTTCCCGCAATTTAGCTGCCATTGAGGAAAGTGCATTGAGCTCCAATTTCGTGACTTGCCTGAGTTTTCCCTTCTCAAGCATAGGGCCGGCACAGTCTGTTTTGACGGGTATAATAGCACAGAACAGGGCAGGTTGCAATTCAAATAAGGATTAGGAGATCGATACTGGACCATGTGGGTTTTCCTGTGAGGGAGCCTCTGTGATCTTGGCTTGTTTTCATACATTTAGAACTTTTCCGGTTAGAAATAGTTACATAATGTGGTGTTAGATGAATGAGTGGAGACTGGATTGTAGACATGACATATTGTATATGTGGCAGATTATACGCACGACAGATTGTATACATGGCGGATTGTATACTTGACGGATTGTGTACAAGACAGATTGTGTCCATGACGGATAGCATACATAACACACTTTGTACATAACAGATTTTATACATGACAGGTTGTATACAGTACATGGCGTATTTTGTAAATGACAGATTGTATATATGACAGATTGTATACACGACAGACTGTATACATGACAGGTTCTATATATGTTGATGCAGCATAAAAGAACCCACGGAGTTTTTACAGGGATGCAGAGAAAATGGTTTCTGTTCCGGTGGGGGTTGGGGCGGGGTGGGAACTCAAAATGGGCACCAACAGTTGAAGTCAGATGAAATGCATTTGTCCCTCGCCTAGAGTCTAGTACGTCATTTGAATGATCGTCCTCCACGTTCAGGAAAAACAGAGTCTTTGTAATCCTGCAGTGTAATGGCGCTTGATGCACACGTGAGTGAGATGTTACAGGATTGAGGCGCTGAGATCACCGACAGATCTGCGATGGTCACAGTGAATGCGGAATATGAATGTAATTAGATCTCCCATCTGCATCCTCTGGCTGACAAAAACACATCCAGTGAATTTAATGTTAAAGGGGTTTTCATCATTCTGTAAGGAGAAACAGCTCAGGTATTTGTAAAGTAAAGATGAGAGCGGGGAAACACGCCGACCGTAGTAACGTAAATAGACCCATCAGTCATGAAAGTCATCTGATTGATAAGATTATTTATTTCCAGTAAATGAACAAGAATCTGAAGGTGAAATCCATTATTATCTTGCTGTACTCTTTTGGACCTAGTTATCTCCAGTTTGTTATCTCCACACAGTTGCTGCCTTGCCCGTTTATGTAATGGCCCCATTCTGGACAAATATTTCAGATTGCTTTATAAAGTTGTTGACTCTGAGATCAGTGCTGCTCCAGGCTGCCGGGGCATAGTTAAATCTTGTGAAAGGGAATGTCCTGTGTTCAAAAGAAAAAATGATTCCAAAATCATATCTTTTCACCAGAGTTCACATGGCCTGTCCTGCTACTGTGTCTTTCCTATAAGCCCACAGCGATTTCTGCCCTCAGCTGTCACTGAAGTTTATAGTCTGACAGTAAATTGGATCCAAAGTAAACAATAATTTAATGCGATGACACGACCCGATCTGAGCCAGGATTCGGGTCGCGGTTGCTCCCTGGAGCAGATCGATTTGTCGTGAGATACAGTATGTAATCTTTGTCACCGTCTACTGAGGTACAAAATTAAGCCTGGATCGAACAGCACATCAGAACCATTGGCTCGAAGGAGTTTTTGTGTCGTTTAGTTATTGCGCGGTGGAGCAGGATGTGGAGTTACGTGCTGATGAGTGTGACGTCCAGGTTTATGTGTGTGTTCTCAACTAAATATTGGCCAGAGTGTGTTCACTTACTGTTTGGGTCCACAGAATTCCGGTGCTCGGATTCGCTGGTAACAGAATCAGGAGCTCAGCACAGAGTAAACACAGAGACTGTACTGAGTGGGCAACGTTACGATGCGTTAATACGCCCCCTTGTGACGGCAGGAATTCTAGTGTTTCTACCATTTCTTTACTGTTTTTCAAACTGTGTGGCTTTGCGGATCCGCCTGATTTTTCTGCAGGAGTGAGTGTGCTATTTTAGTAAAGACAGCAAGTATCAGTCAGTGATATTTAAAATAAAACTTGCTGAATTAAATCTCATAGGCTGTTGATAACAAATCTCTATAGGCACTGTATTGTGCTCCTCCTGTACCTGATAATGCGGCCTCTGATTGTACATCCGTGGTCTTCTACTGCCGTAGCCCGTCCAATTCAATGTTCGACACGTTACGCGTCCAGTGATGCCTCTCTGCACAGTGCAGTAGTTCGTGATTATTTGAGTTACTGTCGTCTTCCTGGCAGATTGAATCAGTCCCGCCTTTCTCCACCGATCTCTCTCATTACTAAGACGATTTTTCTCTCTCATAATTGCCGCTGCCTGAATTTTTCCCAGCACCATTCTCCGAAAAACTGATACTGTTGAACTTGACAATCCCAGGAATTCTGCAGTTCCTGCGATATTCAAACTGAACCGTCTGGCACCAACAAACATTCCACTCTCAAAGTCATCGAGATCGCATTTCACCTCCATGGTGATGTTTGTTGGAAACAGAACGTACCCTGTACAGGATACGGAGAGACCCGCTGATAAAGATGTGAGTTTAGTTAATGATTATCACCAGGAGCTGACTGAACATTAACCAGGGTGTATTCATTACTTACAGAACCCGTAACACAGCATTACTGGGACAGGGTGGTAACAGAACCTGGAGCCGATGTACAAGGTAAGAAGCTCTATATACTGATATATAAACATCACAAAGGCAGTCACCCAGTTTTATGAGCACGAATGGGATTGATAACGTATTGTGCTGATCGATATCAGAACTGTGGCGAATCGCTTTTAAGTGAATCAATAATTCCCTTCAGCTAATTGATTGCATCGACTTCCTGTGCATTTCCCGCGGGTAACCGGTGCAGTTGGGGGTGTTATTGGAATCGCCGCACTTTCAACCCGGCTCCGAATCAACAGCAAGTGCTCGTGGGGTGCGAGCTTCCCGCATCTCGGAACGGTCCCCGGGCTACTGCTTGCAACAGCAGGAGGCCGGTCCGTCCACACTCGGGGCTTTACCGATCTCTGACCGAGGGAACTGAGGATTCGCTTTGTTTATTCCCTCAGTGGCGGGACCGAGACTATCTGTCCATCCTAGACGGCATCGCGGTGTGTGGTCAAAAGTATGGAACCACCCACATTGCAGATTACTAGCCGGGGCGCGGGGTGGTCGTGGGGGAAGGCGGTGTAAGGAGTTGATGGTTCCATTATATAGACAGTTGGTGAGACCTGTTGTGGTTCACAGTCTGCAGTGTTGTTTCCCTTCTGTCAGATGTTAGTGGGTAGGTGGGAGATCAAAAGAAGGTTCAGCAGACAGATATCTGCCCCCATGAGTTTTTCTATGAAGAATCTGTTGTGATCTTCACCTGTGGCGTTACAATAAACATGGGTGACCTGCTTGTATACATTACAGTTTTGTAATAACAATGCACTTGATTACATCCGCGGTAATTTGGTAAAATGAGTGGGAACTTCGATGGGACATAAAGTATGCCGCGGAGCTTGACAGGGACGTGGACAAAATAGTTCCTGTTGTGTGAGGATCTGAAACCAGGCACCGCCAGTTGAAGACAGTTGAGATGTTTTCTC